>NW_027287328.1:1174357-1294357 GCF_022747635.1 Hetaerina americana
TGTGCGCGCACAAACTGTAAGATCCCGGAATATCTCGACCGTGGTGAACGATTACGATTTTGGGGGAAATACAAAAGCAACGTCAAAAGCCTACGTCGTAGTAGGGTAGGGTTAAATAGTGTAATTTAATCCATATCTTTTTTTTAAATGTATTGCCCCATCTTTTACGGGATGTTTTTTGCCTTGTGTTATCTTTTCCAAAATTTGTGGGCTACATGCTCAAATGAAAATAATAAATATTAAAGCAATCTTAATGATTTTTACGGAATATTAGTACCAGGAAATAGATTGATGAACTATAATCATGAATTGATGCAACATTTCCCTTAGCCAAGGAACGGCTCGTCGGCACGAAAAAAGACGTTAGAGCCGACTACTGTGCCGAAAAGAACTTCAGAATGGAGAAACAAGTGCAACTGCAATTGATGGTTTGCAGGGATTTCTCAGGCGCAAAGGTTGGCATTCACTCATAATTAGGCACAAAAGTTGGGGCCTTGAAATTAGATATTATTTTACCCTTTTGTGTAATATTATTTGTTTGACGATGGTTTTGCGTTGAGCTCCTATTTCAACCACTAATCCTTCCTAGTATATAGTAGGGGACCTTTGCCCTTTAAACACAGAAGTAGGGTATGCGTTACTTACTTTTCACTGGTTCATTAATAAATATCTCAACCCGGAGAGGGCTGGCTGCAGCTTTCCATTCCCTATCTAATCCTTTTCTCTCGTGCCTCAATAATTATTTTTAATTCATCTTCTTTAAAGAAAGTAGAAATATTGAGGTATTTAAGAAAAAAGGAAAACGATAAAATGGGCGAGGAACGCTGGAGCAGGATTCAGTAGTTTAGTCAGGATTGAAAGAAAAGTCGAATGAAAAATGTGATATGGAGCCTGATCTCGTACATCTCGGAAACTTGGCTGTTGAAACAAGATGATAGATGCAGAGTGAAGGTTTTCGAGATGTGGGTATGGAGAAGTAAGGAAAAGGTGAAACAGATGAAAGAACATAAACAAAGAAGATCTAGGGATTGTGAATGGGGAGAGAGGGTTGTTGGAATAAATCCAAAGAAGGCAAGACGGATGAATGCAGAGCAATTTGTTTGCCGATGGAATATTGAAAACTGTGATTGAGGTGAGAACGTTAGGCAGGCGAGATGACAGGACAAAAAGGATAGACATATTAGGCGGAATAAATGGAGATAAAATCTATGAGGAATTGAAGAATAGTTTTATTGTAGTGTGAGTAGCCTGGTTTTCTCTTTTTAGCCAAGACTGAGAAAATTAGTGGTAGTTAGCCTGTGCCCATCCGAAGCGCACCTTTTAAAATTTGACGACCAACTGATAATCACATCTTTCTTTATTTGGTCGGTATATTTATTGATCCTGATCCATTACCTCCTATTATCTTTCTCTCAAGAAAACTATCTCCAAATATTTTTATTTTTTGCATGAGTAGTACTTCCGGAGGTCTTTCAGTTTCTCGTCACTTATATCACATTTTCATCTGTTCCTCTTTTTTGCCATCAATTTCCGATGTCGATTTTTGTTCAATCTTCTTTCCTGATGACCCACGCCTCTTTTCGGCGGAATTCCACACTCCACACGAATGTTACTAGCCCAGGGCGTAATAATCTAATGTTTTAAGGGCTGGGTTACAAATCGTAGTCGTCGGGTTGGATTCTGGGGAATACAGGGTTCGTCCGGAAGATAAGTGTACTGAGCTCAGGAAAAAAATATTTATTACACTTTTACATATCTTAAGCTAATATTCGTCAAAATAGGACCCTTGTGAGTCGATACACTTGTTCCAGCGGCGTTCCCATTCCTGGAACGCTCCCGCGAAGGCATCATCGGGAACCTCTCGAAGACTCGTCGTCGACCTCTTCTCTGCCCTCCACGAACATCTTGTGCCACCGAAAGATCATGTTTCTGGACATGGCTGACTCCCCGTAAGCCTGGTTAATCATACCGACAGTTTCGGTAGACGATTTCCCAAGCTTTACCGCAAATTTGATGGAATAACGCTGCTCCAAAAACTTCGGCATCGCGTTCCGTGACGTGGGTCGAAGCGTGGAGGTTCGCGTTAACAGAGCTCCTCACTACACCACAGCTCAGAGCCGACTGCCTTTTTCAGCGTCGCTCGCCAACATACCCCCCTCCAATCGCAGCCCGTCAGAGCGGTGCTGGGCGCGCCTGGAGCGGCGCGCCCAGCCCAGGAGTCAGTACACTTATTTTCCGGACGAACCCTGTATCTCTGGTTGCACTCGACTACGCACAGAGTAATCTTTCGGGAACCAGATCTTTTTGGGAAACTCCATGAAGCACTGGGGAGGGTACTGGTTCCCAACTCCTGACGCATGCATTTTACAGGTCGTTTAGGGTTGGGTTTCATTATAGCCTAAAAAACCAAATTTTGGTTGATAACTGTGTTGTTTTGGTTTCTGTGGACTTCCTCCTCATATTTTATCTCACATCTTTTACTGTATCTATAGCTTTGAGCGCGGCGTAGTTGCAATTTCAAGAGTACAAGTCTTTATAACTTGTATTATACTTCAGTGGACACTCCTAGAAATTCTTTTTTTCGATGCTTCTGATATCGGTAAAATCCCCCAAGTTTATGAAAAATGAGCCAGGATGCAAAAGAAATTCTTTTCCGCTGCGGTATAGATGCAGAGCGTTAAATATGTCATCCATGATACAAACTAATACAGATTTACTTAATGAAATTCAGGTTAGCGACTATTTGTATGTACAAGAGAGTTTATCGATTATTATGCGAAGTCTGGGTAACTTATATTTTGAAATAAAATTTGAACCCAGTGACAAGACAAAGTTTTATTTAATACGAGGGCAGTGAAAAATTCCCGGCCTGACACGGAAATTATATTCCAATAAACGAAAATTTATGACTTCTGTCTGAATGCATGCATTATTAGTTCGTAAGACAAGTTTCAACTGGCTATCTCAAGTAGTTTTTTACTCGTATTATTGCAGCAGACGTCTTTCATGTTTTTCGTTAAAATGGAAAAAGTTGAATTTCGAAATGTCATAAAGTTCTTCGTTTTGGATAGTTTAATCCCTAAAGAAATTCATCCGAAGTTGACAAAAATGTAAGGGGACTCGGCTCCTTCAATATCAACCGTTAAGTCTTCCAGACACTCATTTCCGGGAAGAAATACTGATGTTGAAGATACGCTGGACGAAGTGTGTTGAATCCAGCTGAAGTTATGTAGAAAATAAAATAATTGTAGAACTTAAAATCGCAGTATTTCATTGTTAGGGCGAGAACTTTTCATCTTACCCTCAAACATTCGAAAGGCACTCTCGTAAATTATTTCTCTACATAGTCGCCATTCCATTTGAGGCCTTTATCATAACGATACACATGCTTTCCGCCTCTGAGGAAATGTGCCGCCTTACATTTTAACCCTTTGTTTACAACAGCACTGTGTTGCGAACCACGCCTAGGGAGAGATCAGTTATTGCAAATCGGCAATTTTCCACGAATTTTTTCGTTGATTTTTACCGTCAGTTCATTTGTCACTGGGCTAGGCCGACCCCTTCGGTTCCCATCGTGAACATTGGTGCCGTCATTTTAAAACTGCATGCACCACTGTCTCACTCCACTTTCACCCATTATTACGTATCCAGGCACTTCACAAAGTGCCTGGAGACGTAAGACAGATGTGACCACTTGATTAGTATCACGGGGCATTTCCCTCCATCATCCAAATATCTCTTCTATCTAGAGCTTGTGAATGATTAGTTTTCAAATGGGGATCATCTAGAAATACATTTAGTAAATATTCGTTTTTCTCTTAACTGGAATTTACATTATAAATAAAGCCACTTCAATTTATCTGACGCCAAATATTTATTCGAGATATTTTTAGAATATTATGAGAGTAATGAAGCTGTTTGGAGCACAATTTTAAGTAAAATACAAAATAAAATTTCAATACAAAAGAAAACAAGCTGAGGAACACAATAATTATTCTGAGATAGTTGATTTTGGTTGTTGGCCATTTTGCTATGATAATTAAAATCACGAAAGTGGATTTAATAGCATTCTGAACCGTGGTACTTGTATCCTTAATGAGTACGTGACGTCCGATCCATCAAGTATGTTAAAAAGCTTATTTGATATTTGCTGTATTTTAATATCTGAAAACTGAAAAGATCGTACACGTTAGCAGGATTTGGAATTGCCACTCTTCCTTATTTTTTCTGCATGCCCGTAGATTACTCGGTGAAAGTAATTCGGAAAAAAGATGAGAGGGGAATAACATAATACTTTAGATTCTAAGAGCCGAGGGACTAGGGATATTTCTGAATTAGATTGAGAATCACCGCTTTGCAGTTGTGGTAGAAGATACCCGAATATTTTTATATGCATATATTTATTCACAAATGAGCAAATGGCGTTAATTACGAACTATTGTGGTGAACTTCCTTTTTTGCTAATTTTAACTTTGAAAAAGGTAAAATAAAAGAGGCAAAATAAATATTCAGGATTCATAAATTAAAGTACCCAAATTGCGATTATATTGAATACAATTAAGTGTTTCTCTCTTGTTAATATTTGCTTTGCCTTGCCAAAGCTCTCGTATGATCTTTTTGTGGTAGTTTTGAATGTACAGTTTTATCATATAATATGAAAAACTGTTGCCCTCTGAGTGATGGTTCTTTTATATTCTTGTTGTCAAGAAGCTCTTGAGCCGACTAGAAAATATGATCTTTGGAACATTGTGAAAATTTTACCCTAATGATCATGGTTTCAAATCGAGTACTCGTACGTATCTGTGTTGTTTTATTTGTGGGTTTTGAGTGTTAAGGGAACAATGTAATGCGTATGTAGTTTAATCGCGGATATACGAGTTTAGTTGCATCGGATTATTTATCGCTATGGTATATATTTGGACTTATAATTGGCAAAAAATAGATAATTTATTGTACACACGAGGTCTGTCCAATAAATACGCGAACCGAGCCCATAAAAACTTAATTTTGCAAAATTTAGTCTACATCGATTTTGTCCCCTTAAAAATACTCTCCATCCATTGCTATGAACTTATTTCATCTTCTTTTACACTGTTTAAAGCACCCTTGGAAGTCTACGGGAGTTAGGCTTTTTAGTTTTCTATTCGTTTCTTGCTTTATTGTGTCTTAATCTTCCCAGTGATGTCCCGTCATCACATTTTAGTATATTCCTCTGGCATGCTTCCGGCCATATGTATAATATTAAAATAAAAAATGAAGCATCAAAAAATTTTACAGAAGTATTTTAGTTGCAGCTTAATATTAACTAGCTTTCGTAGATATACCTGTATATTTTCTGTCTAATTTCACATGCACTTATTTAACTATTTTTTTCACCCACGTTAAACCTGTAAACTACGAATAATGTAATTTTAAAATGGTAAAATTAATGATGCATTGCTAAAAGCATCAAAACTCATCTGAATGCCTGATATTTATGCTGTTTTATTTTTCTGTCTCTTTAATAGATGCCTTGTACCAATCAGTTGATGATTCCATTCTCCGCAGATTAATGGGTTCAAATGCAGGTGGCGCCTCCAGATGTCACCAGTGATTTTTATTGCTAGAAAAGACATTCTGGAAAAGATTTAAATCCGATGAAGGAAAAACTCCTCTATGCTAAATATAATTTGACCCTTCACTGGAATTAAATGAGGTGAGCTATAATATTAACTAAGAAAAAAACCTGAGGAAATATGACTGTGGTACTATTAAATATAATCCATTATACGTCTTATGTGTACAGAACGTATGATTATCGAGTTTTAGATTATTTATTATTCATGTTAATATACTCATTTTTCATTAATAGTGTGGCTCAAACTCCTAAATCTATCTTCACAAATTCTGACTTTAATAGATGCGGAAAGGGTTCCTTGTAATCTATTATTTTTCTTCCATTATCCATTCTCTTGTATTAATTGCTCTTCCCTATATTTATGTTTCGTTTCAACGATTTGTGCAACGAATGTGCACTACAGTGGGTTTCGTGCAAAGTACTTACTATTGGGCACTTTTGGTGTTTGGAACTTGGATTATAAATTTTAATTTTACTTTTCCCATCGCTTCTCTTTTGTTGCATTTTAGCTATAGCATTTTCATGGTCTTGGTCTGTAAGTGCGTGAAAAAATTATCTGCTTTGCTCTCATGCCAAATATTTACATTTGTTTTTATCATTTTCCAATTTTTCATCAAAGCCTTTACTTGGGTTACGCTTTGCCATTAGGATTTCATCAGGTAGACTCAGATGCCTTCACGTAGCTTGGGAAGGCGTATCTATTTTACAGGTGAATTGTCGTTTATTAAGTGAATTATTTTTTTTTGATATCTTAGTCCTGAAGACTTTAAAAATGGAATACATGCTCTTTTGCTTTTGTCCCACAAATGAAGCATAAAACGAGAACAATATATAATAATAATATGCACAATATGATTTATTAATAAATTGAGAGGTGTATTGATTCGAAATATATGCTAATAACCTAGTTTTTTCATTTGATTATTTTTCTTTGAGTTCATTGATTTAATTTACAGTACTAAGTAAGTACAACGTATAGTAATTGTTCGACCATAATGGGTATGAATTTTATCACGCTAGTTAACACTGATACATTAATAATACCGAAGTTAACGGCTTGACTAATTTGAAATCAGCAGCGGTAATTATTTCATTTGGCCAGGAAAAACCTAATCTCTGCATGAATACTTTAATCTTTCATTCCAAGACAGCCAAGTAGCGCTAATGTCTTGGTGATGTCATGGATTTAAAAAAGTTTTTCTATATACTGGTACAATTTCAGAGGGTTATGGAAATAGAAGAGTTGAACAAAAATTTCATGCAAATTAAATATCATATCATAAGCAAAAATCATTGTTAGCAGCTGGATAAATACCATTTATTTTATTTAAATGAAACATATGTAAGCAATTATGAGCGGTTTACTATTCACCAATGGAGGTCCAAAATACATAGTTCCTTGAATAATCATTGAAATGCTACGAGTCCAAGCATCCACAATTGCTGCAAAAACTGATATGGAAGCCATCGTTGAAATTAAAACTGAATGATATACGAATTTAGATATAGCAATTCCGTGCAATTTTAAATGTAGGAAAATATTTAGACCTTTGCTTTATTCGTAGGTCAGGAAGGACTGAAAAAGTTTTACTATGTGATGAAGGACAGATAGATTCAAGGAGCTGTTTATTCACTCGCTCATTTCGCGGTTACAGAACAAAAGGAGGGAAACTTCAAAGACGTATTTATACATATTTTCCTTTTACGGAGTTCTGCTAGTCTTTTTGCATGGCCATCAGCAGCCTAGCACCTCGTTTCGAACGCCCTTGCGGCGACGTTCGATGCCTCGAGTAATGCTATCTTATGGAGGTAAGTCCCGACTACAATCCGATCTTGAACTGTATCGGAATGTGTCTTGCTGGAGATAGAGAGTACAGCGCACCAACCTCAGGCCAGAGCTTTTGATGCACCAATGCCAACTTCCTGCAATCCCCGTCCCCTTTCCTCGCCCGGCCCTAGGCCCCGGGCAGTCGTTCGGTCGTGAGGGGTTTTGGACGTGCCTGGATCTCGCTCTGGCAACCTCACCCCATCGCTCCCTACTCGGATACCGTTCCCCTCTTCCCCGCCAACCCGATCCTATTCTCATCCCCTTGCATCCAACCCTCCCTCCTTCCCACCCTTCCCTCGTCATTCCCTCCCACTCCCCACTTCCTTCTCCAGCGTCTCCCCAAGTCCCGCCAGGCACGTGCCTTCAACCCCCAGGGACACGTGCCTGGACCGGGGGAGGGGGGGCGACGAGAGGGTTCTGAACCGTGGGAGAGGGGCTGGAGATCCGGTCTCCCTACAATGTCTCATATGTGTTGAAGGGGAGGTTATATAGGAGGCGAAGGCCTTTACGGTTCGCCTGCCTATGCCCTCGCATCCCCATACAAATCGACTTCTTGACTACCACTCCGGGTATGTGTATGATGTATCGATATATTCGATATTCATTCCCGCGACGCACTGATCGAACATGTCTGTACTTAATTTCGGCATGGTGAGCTTCTAGTGCAGTGTTAACGTATATTGGCTACCGATAAATTTTTATCGGGGAAGTGGGAAAATCATTCGGAGGGACTGTTTATTAGAAATATTTGGAGGTGCCTGTCGTAGGCATTATACCGTGTGTTGACTCCCTATTAATTATGGTTCAACGATAACAAAATCAAAGCTGGAGCTTAATATCACAGATATAAAACTTAGTAATCAAGTTGAATTTGTTTGTTTAAGATTTACTTGATTGATTATTTGATGTTCTATGATTTCTACAGCAGCCGTTGCGGCGTTGTCTATAGATATTATAACTTATCAAACAGGATGAAATTTTGACTTGAAGATTCCGTCCGCTACGCACAGCTATTCAAAAAATATGATTTTATTTTAAAATTGCATTCCGAGAATCGATATTTTCGCGCTATACACTTTTTTACTTCCGCAAGAATCGGGAGAGACAGGGATAATCCCGAATCCTTTGTACTCCCTGACATGCTAAACATGGCGGGAAAGTGCTCGCTTTCCAATAGTGCGTTGGAAGTTTTGCGGGCTCATCCAACTGCTGGTCTTTGCCCAGGGAGCCTAACAGGTATATTGAAACGGGCCACTATCAAGGTTTAGGATTGTGTAGAAGGGCCTGGAGGGCTTCGGCGACTGTGAATTTCCTCTTCCCAACGCCCATTGTGGTCCGCGCCGGGAATCCTAATGTGCCAACCTCACTGGGGTACTAGATTCGTCATGTACATTTTCCTCGGAGAATTTCTGGTACACAATGCTCGAATCAATAATAATGGATGAAAATCGCAAAAGGATTTCACCGTGTCACTCTTTTTGTACCAAAGAACAGTTTGAGTTCCCTTAATCAAAGGCGTAAGTAATACAACTTTCATGTACAGGTACCTGTACAACGATTTCATTTTTCTTTTATTTTATCCTGCTCTTGTAGCAGTGCAGGAGTGGACTGAGTTTTTATCATTTTGTATTTAGCGTGAAGTGTATGAAATATTATTATTTTTGTAAATAAATCAATGAATGCAAAATTTGATGTAATGTAAAAATTCTCAAAGTTTTACATTTTTTAATCAATAAAGGCATTTTCCAACGAATGTTACTAAAATAACTTCCAAAATTATTGCATATATCAATGGGGTATTGTCACGTAAATATAAAAAATTCATTCCCTCGGTGCGTTTTTTTCTAAATGGAGCATAAGAAGTGGTAGTTAATATTAAAAAAAAATGTTTACCCATATGAATTATTTGTCGGTTACTGCCGGCAAAAAATGTAGAGCAAGGTGTTTCTCTGTTCAAAGAAAACACCTCATTCTAAAGGTGATAATTAATGAAATGCAGTAATCAATATATAATATTTCTATTGCAAACATCATGTTTGTTCGACTGTTTGCTGTCATGATCGAGTTGTGTGCGACTGAAGAAATGTTTTAAGTGCAAATCAGCCCATTTGAAATCCAGCGGGTCCTCACAAACCCTGTACTCTTTCTGACAGTTTCATCGGGCGAAGTGTATGCTCGGGAGTGCTTTTCGATAGGCGGTGACTTGAGGAATCAGTGAATGCGAAACTGGAGCAAGTGCCGCGCATGCCGTAGCGAGACCCGGAGACTGTCTCTTTGCACCTGGGGATCATGCATTCACATGTCTGCCAATTCATTTCGACGGCGAGCGAAATGGTGGGCGAAGGGGGTGGCGAGGGGTGGGAAAGAGCACTGCACACGGGATCGAATCTTTCAACCAGAGTTGGACCAACAGCGATGGGCGTGAGCTTTAAGTCCCCCTCCCCCCGACCGTTCATCCCCGCGGATTAAAACCCAGTTGTATGGGTGGAGGGGGCAGCGGCGCGTGGATAAATGCGACGCCCTCACCCCCCTCCGACCCACTCTTCGCCCAGCCTCTCCCTTCCTTTTCCTCCCCCTTTCCCCATCCCCCTCGGCACCCCCACCCAGCATCCCGGCTGCCCAAAAGCGAAACGCGGGGCGTAACAAACCGCAATCAGAGAGCGCGGGCGCTCTCTCTGTCCCTCCCTCCTACTGGGTGGTGGGCGAAAAGGCTATTAGATGACAAACTCGGATAAGTGGGACGCGGGCGGAGAGTCAGGCGGTGCGGGATTAAAAGGGCGGGATGATGGGGAGATATGCGGTGTAGAGTTAGGGGTGGGTGTGTTGGCGATAACGACGGGGGTGCCAAGGGCCAAAGGGAGGTAAGGAAGAGGGGACCTTTGGAGGGGAGGTTGAGGGGAATCGACCATGCCGGTAGCAGAAAATGCGAATGATGCATGGACGCGTGAAGATGGACAAAAGAATATTTGGGACAGAATATTCCGGTATTTAAATTCTACATCTATAAGACCCGAGTTTTTATATGTTCATGAATCTTTAACATTTCATGTAAGACTAGAGTTCTCTCTATTGTCTAGAAACCTAATTCTATGTGTATACCAACGTATGACATAGAATTCAGCGCACATTACTCCTTTTTCATATTTGCCCTTGCATTTTCTATCAAATCACATCATTATATATAAACCTCAATCTATCGTCACCTGAAATTATTTTGTCTTCATCATAATACTCTCTAATTTTATATTATTTTCAGATCCAGATAAACTGTCATTATCTCGGTTGAATTCATTTTAACCAGCCTTCTAATAGTAAAGTCTCGAAAATTTAATAAAATATATATCCATCAATGAATTCATTTTGTTTGGACTTGCTCTTAAAATACCTTGATCCAACCTTCTGAAATGTTTTCTGTCATATATTAATTCACTTAAACTGTGCCGCCACGTAAAAGGCATCACGCGTACGTCTTGCTTTGATAAGGTGTTACTTAATTGCTTTGAGTACTGTTAAGATCTTACATTGATTTAAATACACCCTATTGTAATTAATTGCCAGCAATCCGAGAGTTGGTCAATGACGTCCTTTTATTCGATTTTCCTTCCAGATAGCCTGATAGTTTTATAATAGTTCAAGTATGTCTTCTTTTGCTTTTATTTCGCTATAGTCTTCATCTGGCGCTACAGCCTCGAAATATCAACGTAAAATAAGACATTTCTCTTCAGTAGTTCTTTTAGAAAACATCTCACCATCAACTCAACGCAGGAAAGGTGATAAATTTCTCAAGTTTAATATTTATCGTTCTCCCTAACACAATACCCATGACTCTTCATATTTTGTTACTTTTCCTGATCATTAAAGAAAAACTTATTCAATGTTTATTTTTTCAAGTGTTTTAACACTTTCAGGATTTATGTTAATGCTTTAAGTTGACTTTTTCGTGCGCAAATTTGTTAATGGTCCAATTCAATCTCAGAATTCACAAAAGCGGTCGTTTTTCTAACCTAAAACATTGGCAGTTGATTGATGAGGAATTTAATATGATAAATTTGGAGAAGATTTCTTACTAATGGAAGAATCTATGAAAAAATTACAGTTGTGGATTGACTTGTTTTATTGAGAAAAGGGCTCCTTATATAATCCTCAGTCACCTTAGCCATTCTGCTCACTGAATCTTTCATGCTTCCTCCATAGCTTTTTATCTTGATTATAAGCTAAGTTAACTTATTCAAGGATATTCTGGCCTGGTTCTACGCTGATGCTTCTTTCTTTCCTAAAAACTATGATTTTAGTTTTATATCAATTAACCCTTAAGCGTTCTTCATCCCCTTTTCCATTATTACCAATATCACCGGCAGATGTTTTTTAATCTCTATTAGTATAGCTGTGATCAACGCCTAATCTAAAGTTAGGGTGCTAATTATTTCTCCGTGTACAAGAATGCCCTATCCCGCCTTCCTTTTGATTAATATGCTACTTTTTCAGCAAATGTAGTAAAATTATCTTTTTCGCAATTTTCTTTGTAATGCATCCTTTTTGTCTCCCCTTTGGTGGTCACCCTGATTCATAGGTGATGACTTTATTCGCAAATATGTCCGTTCTTCGCTATAGGCCGTTCTAGTTTGCCACGTGGCTAGTAACATGTAGCAAATGAAAGGAGTTACGGTCTTGGATCGGCGTATCTCCGGCGTCGGGTGACGGCCCTGGCCACGAGCAGACGAGTTGAAGGAAACAACTTAGTAGCGTTACAAGAGACGAATCGGGGATTGTGAAATGTGGACGATGAAGGGCTACGGAAGAGAGAGAAGAGCAGAGGGATAAACTTGGAGTTAAGGGAAGGAAAAAGTATGGCCAATATGAGAGAGGGAATAAGAGAAGATAGTGTAAGAAAATGTGAAATATAGAGAGAGAAGCATGGAGAGTGTAAGAGAAATAAAGGAAGTGAAAAAGACAAGGAAAGAGTGATTAAAAGAGTAGTTGAGAAAACTTTAGGATGATAAAGTGACAGAGAAAGAGCAAGAAAAAGGAGAGAGGGTTGGAGCGGAAGAGAGATGAAAAGGCCGTGGAAAGACGAGTGGAAGAACAAGAGGCAAATAAGAAAAAGGAGAAACTGACTTTACTGGTCGGTAACAATAATTTTCATACACCAGGCTCAAAAATATACTAATTGCTATCGACTCTCATACAATTTACAGTATACAGTTATAAAAAAATAGCAATAATGAGAAAGAGAGAAAGGAAAGGGGAGAGAGCTTTGGGTTTTTAAAAGGGTAGAAGAAGAGACGGAAAAGAGAAAGTCGGTGACTTTCTAGGAGTCCACGTCGTCCAAGGACCAGGGGTGTAGAAAGGAGGAACGCGGTCTTAGAGGAGAGCATGGGAGGAGGGCGGGAGAATGAAAAGGGGTTTCCAGGATGAGAGGGAAAAGGGGGTTTAAGAGGATCGAATCATGAAGGGAAAGGTGGGGTTTTGGGCTCGGTGGGCCCAAGCGGGTATGGTAGCGGACGGAGTGGGGAGGTAGTTGGATGGGATTGGAGGTAGGGGGCATAATGCGGCTCCGCGTTTCCTGATCTGATCCCTAGATGGCGCGGATGGCGCGCGTGCGGATCCACACGCCGAGGCGATTACAGAGCTCCCATCCCTCCCCCAGAGCCCTCTCCGCTCCCCGCCCGCCCACCCACCCACCCGCTTCTTCCATTCGGATTGGACCGATATTAAAGGAACGTGCGGGAGTTTGTGAGGCGTGAGGGAAATGCGGGTGGGGGAGTAGAAGTGATGAGCGATAAGGGAAGGAAGCGAGTGGAAGGGGTCACGTGAAGGAGGAGAGGGTGAGGCGGGCGATGGAGTGACGACAGCGTTTGATGTGCGCGTTGGTGCGGGATTCCGGAGTTTAAGATTTAAACCACTCTATTCTCTCAGCGTTTGGTGCATCGGAGACAATATCGGGGTCACTGCGTGGCTGAACGGCATGGGCAGGCTGGATGTGTTGGGAAAAATTATCATCAATCCTAGGAAGCATGAGTTCCTTCTGTCCGCAGTAGAAGGGGATTAGGGGATTGTGCCACCGAAAATTTTGGTAAAGGTGTGTCCTTTTCAATGAGTCTCTCTATAGTTTTGTTGGCCAACAATATCTGGATACTTCGATATATATACAGTGTTATAGTTTTACCGTTTCGACGGTACGGCCGTCATCATCAGAATGCCTTTCTCTGCAGAAAAACATCGAGGAGATGTGTACGGAGGGTGCTGGGGGGGAGATGTAAGGAACAAATAGGAAATTGAGAAATAGGTGAAGGGGCATGTGTAGGCGGCTATCAGATTGATTTAGTGGGCTGAGTTCATTCCGGGAGGTTTAAATATTTGAAGCACCCAGATATGCGCCATTTCGCGTGTTGGCGCATATCTGGATGCCTGGGATGGGATATCTAGCATTGTTTGAGCAAAAATCGTTATTCTACACAGGCCAATGCTTTATCCCCTTTTCCATCGGTATGAACAATCACCTTTATTCCTGTAATTCTGTCTCACTCTTTTCTCTTCCTACCCCTTCCCACGCAATTACCACAACCTTTCCTTCGAACAGTGTTTCTTCCTCACCATCCTAGAAACCATTCAGCCACCAATATAGAGCTGAGAACTCGCATATCCGTGTACATGTTAGTACTGCAATCTACTAGACCCTTTACTCCCCCTTCCCAGCGCGCTTTGCTCTTCCCCCGCCTCAGCCCTCGCATTCCCTCCACTTAAAACCTTTTAGCAGTAGTTTTAGGGTGAGGCAACCGGCAGCGGAGGTCATTTGCGCCATTAGGGATGGACAGGAAAGGATGAAGGGTGTAGGGAAACCCGGCGTTGGCATAGCCTACTATAGCGAAAGGCGCCAAGGGGTGGACAGCTTCTCACCCGATGGACGGCGTACTCACTCTAGGTGCCCTCCGCAAAGCTCTTCAAGTAGGGATCGGGATACCACTGAAAAATATCTGCCGCCGCCAGTGTTCAAACCCGGGCCCTCTGAGTGGGAAGCTGGTACGGTAGCCACCGCACCATCCCTATCCCCCCAAAACCTTCAAGTCTTTCCTTAAGATCTAAGAGAGGGCCGAAAGCTTAAGAGTTCTTAAATGTGTGTCCTTTTACGTGTTTTCTGTTAATTTTTTGTGTTCTATTGTACCATCCAATTGTTCTGTTGCTCTTGTGAGTGCTTCTACAATAGTAATATCTATATTTATACTATATATATTTATAATATATGCTATATATATACCAATATATAAATGTCAAATACAGTGGAAAGTCATTTTTTTAAACTTATACCTTGAAAACTTTGTTTTACCAAGCAGGCTGGAAAAATAAAATTGTATATTGGTAAAATCAAAAGAGAGCAATAGAGCATTGAAGATTACTTAGTCTACATCAGTATGCTGTAGAAGTATTCCTTCAAGTTTTGGTTTAAGAATAAGAGATTTTTATCTTATTAAGTGCCTTGATATCTTTGCCAACAACAATATGGCATCAATACGAAGTGATCCAATTTTAAAATTGAAAAGTGCTGAGAAAAATATATTCTAAAAATCTAAAATTTTGAGTTAGAGAGTAAAAATGCTTAATTTCAATTAATCTCTCAGTAGTAAGGTTACAAAATTTGATTAAAATACAATAACAACCCTTCCCCATCAGACAAGCTGTCTCCGGTGTGTTATCTTTTGTCTATCTCCAGTCACAAAAATTGAAACTCCTATTGAAATAATACACAGATTTCAGACCCAAATGCAGCATAAAAAATTCTGTCTCCCTTGTCAATATCCCCAAGGGAACAAGATCACCCGGCAATGATATGCTAGTTTTCTTGGACATTGACAGTTTTTTTTACTTGTACTCCCACAGCGTTAGCTGTTGAAAGAGCTTAAGAGATACTAATAAAAACCGATGTATTCGCAGACATAGTGTCTGAATTAACATCCTTGATAAAAACTTTATCCGACAGCGTTAGGGTCATATTCGGGTCAAAATTTTTCTGGTTTGCTTTAACCCCGTGCCACACACCCTAGGGGTGGTTTCCAGGGTTCTAAAATAAATAAATAAAGTAAAATGGTGGACAGGTAAAATTATTTATTATTCAACAACAGTACTACTATCAATCGTAAGGCTTGATGATGAGTTCTTTCTTGTCTGTCTTAATTGAAATGATTTTCAACTCTTTGGAAAAATCTTATACAATTCAGGCAAAGAACTCATAACACATATAGTTTATTGGTGAAGATTATTTGACACTATCCTTTGCTTATGAATTAATATGAAATTTTACTCTATAAAATCAATCGCCGCCAATGATTAAGAAAAGCGACACTATCACAGTTAAGGTCATACATAATAAAATATAATATCTGCAACTCAGTGTGTGTTGGTCTGACCAACGAAAAACTTAAAAAATCAGGTCGAAAAACACCGCTAATACGAGGACTGTTCAAAAAGTATCGCGAATTTTGAATTTACGCGGGTTGCGTATATTTTATTTTCGATTTTTTTGCAGCGTTATATTGGCAATTTTGTTTCTCACTTAAGCCGAAAAGTTCAGCCATTTTGAATGTTCAGTTAATTGTTGACAGCAGTTTTTCTTGGGCGTGTTTTGGCTTGTCTTCGATTTTTGCCTGTCCCAAAAAATGGAATCAAAAATCTGTATCAAATTTTGCGTGAAAAACGAAATTAAGTGCGCGAACGCATTCCAAATGTTGACTGTGGAATGTGGAGAAGCTAACTTGGACCGAAGCAACGTTTATCGGTGGTACAAAATGCTCTTAGAGGGCCGAGAAGATGTGAACGACGAAGAGCGTGCCGGACGCCCGAGCACGTGAACAACAGAGGAATACAATGATGAAGTGAAGAAAACGGTATTGGCCAATCGTCGAATCACCGTTCGAGAATTGCTGTGGACCTAAAAATATCGATTGGCTCGAGCCATTCGATTTTTACCAATGATTTGGGCATGACACGGGTCGCCGCGAAATTCGTACCAAAATTACTCAATTTCGACCAAAAACAGCAACGCATTATCATTGCTTATGAGGTCCGCGACGACCCAAATTTGCTCCAGAGGGTCATAACTGGCGACGAATCATGGGTTAATGGTTATGACGTAATCAATCATCCCAATGGACGCTGCAGCACGAGCCAAGATCGAAAAAAGCGCGCCAAGTTTGGTCGAATGTGAAAGTTTTGCTTACAGTTTTAATCAATTGCAGGGGCGTGGTGCATCATGAGTTCTTGCCACAGGGTAGAATGGTAAATAAGGAAAATTGCCTGCAAGTTATACGCAGTTTGCGAGAAGCAATCCGCCACAAACGCCCGGATTTGTGGAAGAACAAAAATTGGCTTTTGCATCATGACAACGCCCCTTCTCACACATCGTTACTTTTGCGCGAATATTTGGCCAAAAACAGCAAACTAATGATGCCGCAGCCCCCGTATTCCCCAGACCTGGCCCCCAGTGACTTTTTCTTGTTCCCGATACTGCAGAGGCCCATGAAAGGACGACCGCTAAGCTACGATTGACGAGATAAAGACTTCATCGAAGGAGGAGCTGAACAAGATCACAAAAAATGATTTTTTGAAGTGCTTCGAGGATTGGAAAACGTTGGTACAAGTGTATAATATCCAATGGGGATTACTTTCAAGGGGAAAAAATAGATATTCATGAATAAATAATTTTTTTTTAAAACACAAAAACCGTGATACTTTTTGAACAGATCAGCGTATTATGAAAATGGAGACTCCATCTCCTCCTTTGCCACACATATTCTGCCTTATTGCAAACGAAATAGTGATTTAATTTCTTTAGTATCCTGCCAGCCACCTCTGGGGGTTGTTGTAGAAGTTGATTACACGCCAGACTACCCTTAACTCTAAACTTTAACTTTATACCTCAAATACTTCAACCTGTTACCGTTCGGTATTAAGATGGACGCACGCGGACAGATGAAAATTGTAATATCTTCCAATGATCCTAAAGTCGATGTATGGAACCAGCAAATATCCCCCTTCTCCACCATGCTCAGAGAAACTAAATTTGCGCAAACAGCAACCGCCCTCTATCTCCCACCCATTGCTCTTCGAACATTCCCCTTAATGGACACCACTAATTACCTACCACTCTATTCCATATCGCTTTCCATTGAAACATTACTCTAAACCCCCACTCAACTCGATGCTCTTCCACTCTGCCGTTACTGGCTGGCCTTTTCAACAATTACACATGTGTGTACCTATAACATTTCAGCAATGTAAAAAACCCCCACCACCATCTTTATGTACATACCTGTATACCCAAACTTCATGTTCAGTTTTTGTACCTGAAGATGTCACGGTACGATGAAACCAGTGCTACCAATAAACATTTGCGGAAATGTATCATTGATTTTTTTATTCAATTGACAAGGCGATTGCATTGCATGGGCTCGAAATTTATTTTTTTTGTAGAGAGATAGGGTGAGGAATGATAGGGTGAGGTGAGGTCATGATAGAATTTGCAATGTTTGCACTGAACATAGCATAGTCTGAAAGATGAGTGTAACTCTGATTTGGTCATTCATCAGTCCCAAAACAGACATGCATATGGAGAAGAAATGGTATTAATGGAAAGGGGTTCGCCCAGAAAGTTTTTGGTGAATAACGTCGAAACGACTCTCTAAAGAAGAGGTTTTTTTATAAGTTTCAGAAATAATATAAGGTAAAAACTATGCATGGGTGTGTTTGTTCCTCATCAGTATTAAAATGGAAAACGTGGGCGAAATAGTATAGAAGTAGGCATATTTACTTGCTACTTTCCTAGTGGTCGATTGTTATTTTGCTATGCAGGGTGCGTCTACTGAAGCTGTTGGAGGCAATGACGATGATCGAGTTAACGGGGATTGGCAGAAATCATATAAAGGGGTTGCGAAGAGAAACTTTGCGTCATCATTAGCTTTATTTCATTGGAAGGACACGAGCGGGATCCTACCGTATCGAACTTTAAGTGCTCTCCAATTACGCACCGAAATTCCCCTAACAACTCCACCGGTGGTCAAACCCTAGTACCTAGTGTGAAAAAAAAGCATTAAACACTGCTCATCTTCCGTTTTTACGTATCATAATCATCACGGGTTTTCAATCCGAGGATTAGTTTGTAGCAGCTCACCAAACTGGCCTGTCCTCTGCAAATCTCTTAATTCAATCATAGCTGCTTGAACTGACATAGTCCATCTCCTGCTTCTCGTAACCCATCTTAGTCTCTGTATTCCATTCCATATATATGTATAATAATTTTACTCTTCCACTTGTAAGATTCCACCACTGCCTTCTCTCTTTACTTACGTTTCTTCACTTTCGTTTCGCTTGTATGTTGAATTTTATTCTAATTTTTTATGCCCAAGTTTGATAATGCAAGAGTTGAATAGTTTTTCGGAGTTGCATTCCAGCAAACGAAGGATTCTCAATACTCATTAGAATTTTAATGTTTATTCAATTATATGAACTAGGGGATATGTATGAAAAATGTATTTACTGCTCCTCCATAGCTAAAAAATATATTTTAAATATGAAAAATAGTTTAGAAGTTATGCAGTTGTAGTCATATTCTCCATTTAAGATTATTGGTTTATTTCTTCCCCCCACGCTACACTAGTGTCAATAGACTGCATGTGCAAGAAGGCAACCTCAATGCTGCTGGAATGGTTTAGTTAAAGAGTCAACAGCGCCATTGGATGGAAACCCTGACCTGATTGGAGGCCGGAAACATTCCTTCCTACAGTATAGCAGCGGAAGCACAGACGTAGCGCACTCGGAGGGAAAACTTGGAACGCCCACTCTACACCCTTAACATCCAACTCCGTCGGACGGAACGAGTACGCACACTCCGCGGCATATCCCCGCACTCTTTTTAATCAGCACTCATCATATCGTCAGATGCCTGTTGAGTTTTTGCGTCGACGCAAACGCGAGCGTGAGCAACCAACTTCCCCC
The DNA here is from genome assembly GCF_022747635.1 of Hetaerina americana. NCBI lineage: Eukaryota > Metazoa > Arthropoda > Insecta > Odonata > Calopterygidae > Hetaerina > Hetaerina americana. Next base: position 1,193,788 of record NW_027287328.1, read on the forward strand.
CTCGAAATTCACCTCCCCTCTCCCGATCTCCGACATATCGTGCAGAGGGCGGGGATGGGTGGTAGAAGAGCATAGGATGCGAAAAGGGAATTGGAAGGGAGGGAGCTGGGAGGGGTTTGGGTGCGAGAAGTGTCGGTTTATATTCGGGAGGCGACGTGGGAGGGCTGGGAGGTTTTTGGAACGAGACAGAAACGACGGGAGGAATGGGATTTCGAGTGCAGAGTGAAGGAGGGAGCGGGAGGAAGAAAGGAAGAGAGTTGGCGTCGGAGCGGTGCCCTGCGGTACTCGTCCCTCGCCGTGCCCGCGCAATTATTACACTCCAGCCCTCGAGAGTCCTCTTTTGTCTCCCGCGCGCGCGCCGCTCCCGCCATGAATATTGAACGTCACGCGACGGTTTTGTTTGTTTGTTGGCGGGTAGGGAAAGCGAAGGGGGTGGAGGAGGCAAGAGGTGGAATAAGGGTAAGGGAAAGATTTTCTCTCTGCCCCGGCCGCCCCTCTGCCCCCTCCCATGTCCTGGACGTTTCTCCTGACCTCCCTCCACGGCCCTTATCCTCTTTTCAGCTCAGGTGGACGCCCTCGATGGCCACTCTGACCGGTTATAAGGATTACGTTCGGACCCTTCGTTGTACCCCACTCCCCTTTGCCATTCTCCATCCTTCCCACTTATGCATATATGCGCCTATGCACATATAATACATGTCCGTGCGCGCATATCGCCTTGCTCCTGCTCGTCTCCTTCGCGCTAGCCGAGCGATTATTGTTATGGTCGCGTACTATGACGATGGTTGCGTGAACTACAATTACGATTTTTCCCCATCTCCATGGAGGAATATGGTTGAAATGGCAAGGCAAGCCTTATCTGAGAGAGACACTGGACTTTAGAGATTCCCTCTGAGAAAAGCGTCTATGCATCATAAAAAGGGGTAATTCACCCGTGAAATCATGCATGCGTATTCCAGCATTGTCAAAATTCAAAAATATGTGATTTAATCTCGAAAGGCAATATCTAGATGTGATTTTGTGGGTAAATATTTACTCAGGCGTAGTACTGAGACGTACATTTTGCGAGGACCATTCGACTAGAACATCACAGTAATCGAAATTCTGGCAAAATATCGTTTATGTAAGGGTTTAGTTGCATTTTTCCAAATATTTAGGCCTTTGGTAATTAGAAAATATCATTTAAATCGCGGAAAAATCTCTCTTCGCTATTTTATATTGTTGGCGCAAAGAACAGTCGTCATGTTTACCTTGGCACATTTTGTACCAGTTTACCGTATTTCTTCTAAGTAACCGAAAAGAAAACAACGAGAATTAGGCTTTATGTGTATACTATAGTATTACACCTGGTGCGGGAAAACCTCAGCCTTGTTGGCTACGCCTGGGTATAAGCTCTGCTGTGAGAATGATTAGGATCTAAAAGTTACATATTAACTTAAGAAATGCGTACAATCACTCAAGAATTGTTATGAATGTACTGTACATATATTTTAGCTATTCTGAGTTTTATTTTCTCTCTACTCAATGCATGCGGAAATTAGCTTTAGATTGCGTATGAGGGAAGCCTTTGAATTAATGGCCTTATCTTTATCAATGTAATTTTCAAGGTCCCTTGACATAAATTCAACAGAAGAGCTCTGTTTTGATTTTCTTTGTGAAATTATGTTTTTTATGGTTGAGCGGCATTTATGAGTAATTTCCAAAGATCAAGAAGAGAAGCGAATCCTTTTTCTCCCTTCCAAAAGTCCGAGGAAGAATGAAGTCACTATGTCTTTGCAGCCACATCTCATCCTCATGAGTAATCGGCAGAATGGCAGGGTGCCTGGGTTGCATTCCGGAGAGCTGCGATAGTTTGAGGTAGGAATCCTACCCTTGTCTTAGAATAGGCAGGAAAAAACTACCCAGGTGCACGGTAAATGGAATAACAACGAAGTTTAGTAATTGGCTCTCCGTTATATTACTGCGTTTTGGCATTTTATAATTATAGCCCTCTAGCATTAAGCTCTTAAGTAAAATTTACCGTATCTTTCCATTTAGAAGTCAAAACGGGTTGCAAAAAGTATTTGGTTTACTACTGTGTTTTATCCAGTCGAAGAAACTAAAGGCACTGCTGATGACAATATTCATAATTTAATTACCGATTTTAAATATACATTGCCTCATAGAAAATTCCAAGTCTGGTTCCAAAATCAAATTTTTGGATAATGCTCAAATTCGTGCCGAAATAACATCCGTCACTTTCATTATTTTCGCCGATTCCAGAATCGCGTACCCGCATGGGAACGACTGTGCTCGATGTGGAGGACACAGCGGATTATATTATTCAACCTCTCGGACGAGACAGCTCGTGTGCGGCAGCCCTGGGAAGGACGAACGTGCACTCGCATGGGACGTTGTTTCAGAGGAATGGGAAGGGCGAGCCACGCGAGAGCCCCCCCGGGTGAGGGCTGACGTGGCCCTGCAACATGACGCGGTGCTAGTTACCCCTACTCCACCAATTTATTTTTTTATTTACTCGGAATGCATTGCGCCGGGCGCGAGCCGGGGCACGTGCTAGATTTCCAACACACACACACACTCGCACGTCCCTTCACGTCCTCATTTCCACCCCTCGTGCCGACGGCTTCAAAATAAAAAAGAACAAAAATATCCCTTCGTCCCTACTCGGCCCCTCCCTTCTCCAAAACCATACACGCTGAAGTGGGGTTAGGGGAAGGAGGGAAGGCCGACCCGACCGACCCTAATTGGTTGAGGATATGAAACGCGTGTCCGCTGCTGCCCCCACATGCGAACGGCATCGAGTGGGGAGGGAGATATGGGACGGGGGACGTGCGTTCGATCTGGTGCCACTTAAGGGGTATGAAAGAAGTGTGTATACATGCGTGTGTGTGTGTGTATATATATATATATATATATTATATATATATATTATATATATATATAGGCACACATAATTACGTATGTAATTACATATATCACCCATCAAATACATATATTATTAATAAATTGATAAATATGAGTGATAGAGGAAAGAACATTTGGAAAGCGGTAAATTTATAGGACTGGGATGGGTATGTTGATGCGGAATGAATATATATATGATATACGTATGTATGTATCATCATCATCAGCATTTCAATCCTAGGATTGGTTTACTGCAGTCCTCCATTCTATTCTATTTAATGTCAATTCCCTCAATCCCTGATACGTTCTCTGTTTTACGTCCTTAGTTTTTCCTATATACATATCTCATGGTCTTCTTTCCTTAATATATATACATTGTAGTAGTAGTATTTAGGGGAGGCGACCGACAGCTGAGGTCATTTGCGCCATAGGGGATGGACAGGAAAGGATGAAGGGTGGAGAGAAACCCGGCGTCGGCATTTGCCTACTCTTTACGAAAGGCGCCAAGGGGTCCGCAGCATAACGTCCCATCCGACGAACGGCGTACTAACTCAAAGTGCCCTCCACAAAGCACCTCAAGTAGGGATCGAGATACTACTAAAAATATTCAACACCGCCGGGATTTGAACCCGGGCCCTCTTGGTGGGAAGCCTCCGCACCATTTCGATCCCCATATGTGTATATATATATATACATGGTATAACCGGTCTGGTTGGGGGTATACCTGTCTGGGGAGAGGGATGGGAATAGGACGGCATGAGGTTTCGTCTATCAAGGGAACGGGGACGTCCCATGTGGTGATTTCGGGACCCCCTGCTGTGGGTGGATAAGGGGACAGAGGAGTGCGACGACCTCCCTCCTCTGTCTCTCTTTCCGTCCGTGTCTCGTTACGCATTTCGGGGGTATCCTTCGACGCTTCATCGAGTCTGCTTTTATGGGACTACTGGGGGAAAGACTAGGAGTGAGGGGTGGGTGAAACTCTTCGGGATCCGGTACGGGAATTCGACGATTAGCGAAGGCCATTTGCGTCATGGAAAACGATCCTGCGGCGTATCGGGGGGTGGGGAGGGAGTTGCGGGAGCTGTTTCAATGAGAAGTGATTTGAAATTCGGAAGTGCATTCAGTTCCTCACACTATCTCCAGAATAATTACGGGAATCCATAGATTCCAGTACGCTTATATATTTTTGCTAAAATAGTCCGATATCTGTCCCGGATATATTACATTTGGTACATAAAAATCGGAATACGTGGTGGTAGGATGGGCGGAGTGGCCGTCCGTCGACTGAGAAGTTCCGGCTCTAATTCTAGTGTAGTCCGTGGAGACAATATAAAGGGCTCAAGCTTTGTGATATTCTATCTGCAAAGCCATCAGCAGCACAGAGAAAGGAATGGCTAGTCCACCCATTTCCATAAAGCGTGATTTTCATGCGCTTCTCTTCTTTGTATGAGGTGAAGCTCGAACCAATCTCTTGGTTTATGACTTCGGTTGATCAATAGGAAATTAAGAATTGATAATAAAAGAGACAACATGCGCTACTATGTAATGTTAAATGCATTATGTTTGGCTATTCAAATTTAGCAAATGACTTGTTTTAAATTTCAATTGACATTACTTAATAACTTGAGGCACAAAAAAGTTTTATTTGGCCTATTTTCATCGCTGAGATTTATAATAGTTTTTAAGAAACGTTTGCTCTTGTCACATATCATTGTCTAATCTCCTTTTTTAGTCAGAACAACCTTATGATATTCAATCTGTCCTCAATTGTATCCTATTTTAAAACTTTGGTTCCTACTAGACTGATGGTCCACCAATCCAATAGTAATCGGATAAGCCTTCTCTTGAATATTATTTAGAATCCAAAGGCCCCGAATCATCAAAGTAGATATCATTCCTACCTGAAACGCGACTTGGACCTTTGACTCTTGGCTTAGTACTTGAGTACAGTAATCACTACATTAGCATTATGAGTGTAAAAACATTTTTTAAGCATGATCCGTTATTTAATGTCGTTTAAATCAAATTCCAAGAAAATTGTCTTAATTTCTGATGAAAAAAATGGTAGTGTAAAAGCATAAAATCATTAAAAGATTTTTTGAAAGAGAGGAGATCTATCTACAGTGGACGGGTATTATATGCTGAAGATAAATATTTTTTCTAAAATATTTATTATGCAACTCATCTATTCATGCCATAGGAATCATTCAAATCGCGTTTCAAGCTATCATCGATTGGTGCATAAATAATTACGAACATTCGTTTTTGCTTCCAAAAATTTATGACTTCAACTAAATGGATAAGTTCTAACTTGATAGTATCCATAAAGTAAACACTTATTAATAAAGTAAACAAAGATTGTGTAGCTCAGGGTAAAAGATAAGGCAGTTAATCATTCCAGGTTTAAACTAGATATAAACTATATACTATGTGTAAGAACTGGAGAAGCATGTGGTGGAATTAACATTGAATTGTGAGGACTAACGAAAGCAAATACAGACAAAGGAAGGAAGAACATACGGTGATTATGTAAATCAAAGGAGAAACGATGAGAATGTACTTACATATGGAATACCCAAGAAATAGTATTTAATAGCAAAATGAAAACTGCAGTCAGCATTCTTCTCATTGTAAATATTTGGCGGTAATAGGATTAATATGCACATATGAAAGACAAATCTGGGAAGTTAGGTATCAAAGAGGAGGTGGTTAAAGGAGATTTTTACCGCCGTAAAAGGGCATTTTTCTAATATTCATCTTATTTTTTTATCAGCACAATTTTCATTAATTTTCAAAATGTTTTGTTACCCAAGCAAAATTCACCGGACGTCAGAAATATAACGACTCCATATTCCAACCGATGCCGATGTTTCAGCCAAAACTATAGAGAGAATATGCGATTGCCTCTTTTGATCACGAAATTTGATCTAGTCATTTTCCATAGCATTCCATTTCTCTCTCGCCAGCGTTATATTTCAGAAACATTTTTTGCGTTCTTTATTCACGAGTCAAACATTGTTGTCTTTCTTCTAAATGTTTGGCAATACAGGTATTGTATGCCCTTGTATGTTGTAGTTGTGCTACAAATACTTATAGTTTGAACCGTATTATTATATGTAGTTTTCGTTTTGTTTTTGATAAGTTTGACATTCTAACATAAAGTCCCAGTCAACCTACCGGACACATTTTTGGCGATTTTATCTTCCAAAATTTCCAACTTAAGTGATTTATTTGTAAATATTATTCATTTTCCATGATTTATAAAGGGTGTTTATTGCATCTGCTTACTTTCACCAATGGCTTGCTCAGCCAAAGTCAAACGCCCAAATTACATGTTATCATTTAACTGTCCTTGAGGAACTAACTCCTTATGGACCCCTCCTTTACTGCAGCAAAAGACAATGAGCATTGTTTTCACTTTTGATTTGCTCATTCTTGCATTTTTGGGCTTGGGGGACTGGTCGGTGTGCCACTGAGAGCTTTGGCGCTATGTTTTTGGGTCGTATTAAAAAACCCAGGTTTCATCACCAGTGACGACGTTGTCCAAATAATCAGGTTCATTTTCAATACGTTTCAAAAGTTCACTTGAAATTTCCACTCGGTTGGTCTTTCGTGACACGGTCGGCGCGCAGAGGTTTAGGGTAACTGACGTTTGCAACTTCACAGCTTGGAGAGCACTGAGACCGGTTTCGCGAAAAAGCTTACCGTTTCCCCTACCTACTGCAAGTAGTTTGATCCCACTCTAACCAATAAGAGCAGTGCGGGAAATTCAATTGCATTACTCTTGGAACGCACCTGGTAAGATGTTACTAAGTTGTCTGAAATTATTTCTATGAAACATCTATTTAAAAAAGGTCTCACAATTTTAATTCTTCTCAACAGAACAGGATTTTATTTCATCCATCAAATTCTGTTACCAAAACATATTCTTGGGAATCAAAATATAAATTACAATTTACTTTCACTTTTTATTTTCATTATCCAGGTAGATCTTTTATCAGTTCCCAAAATTAAATGAAAGCAAGATCAGCGTAAATAGAATTTAATATGATAAGAGAACAGCATGACAATCAGATGACAAAAATTTGAAATGAAACGCTTAAAAAAAGTGTAACTAAATAAAGTACACCATTTTATGTACAACTTTTTCCAGTTTTTTAAAGTCTACAGTAGCGTCAACAAAAATTAAGTTGGCCAGGGCACACAGTGTCACACGATAAAGCATATAGAGCCAAAACAATTGACAATAATTAGGAAGCATATCAGAAAAAAATAAATGTAGCAATGAAGAAAATAACGGAAAACCATAATGAATTGGAAAAACGAGGGAATGCTGAGAAAAGCCAATTGCAGATCAAGTGGATCTCTCTCACTTTGGAGGATATACAGGCAAGATCTGTATGATATGCGTGGAAGAGAGAGAGTTCTGGGGATCCAAGGACGTGGATGGGTGTTGAGGTCAAGTCAGACCCGGGTTGAGGGCGTTGATTTGGGAGAGTTCCCCCGCCCAACCTCCCTCTTCCCCTGAGTCCCGCACCGATCCCTCCCTCGAAAGAATCGGGAGAGCTGCGAGGGGCCGAGATCTCTGGAGATCTCGTTAGGGAGAGGTGACGTCATCCCCCCTTCCCGTCATCAGAACCCGTCTTATTTGACATCCCCCTGATCCCTCTTCCCCTCCAGCACCACCTTCCAACCTCACCCTTCCCCCTTGGGCACAACCCCCCTACTCAAAATGCCGCCTCCTCTCGTATCTCGTCATTGTAATGTGACCGACCGTCCCCTTGTTACAGATGACCGAGCCTGCATATCTACGCGGTACGTGCGCCGATGTAAGGCTTCTTTGATTTTCCTTTTCGAAAACTGTGTATTCCGAGCTTTTTTGTACTGCAAACCTTAAAACAGTGTCAAATTGTTATTCTCTTTACCCATATTTTTCTTAAATTCCCCCAACCATGGTTTATCGTGCTAATGGTAAATTAAGCTCCATTTTAGGAACGTTTTTTAGCATTGACTGCCGTAAGAGAGTTAAAAATGTGTAGAGGAACATGTCTGTGGCTCTTCGATTTTATTTCATCGTTGCTCAGCCACATAACGACCAAATGCATGAAAATAATTGTATATGCGATCAGGATTAGGTCTTGAGAGAAGTTTAGTTGTTTCAATATTGAATCAGCTACAAATCAACTCTTAATTGTTTCGTCTGCCTGGAAAGAGAGCCAAAACCGAACAAAACCATGTCTTTTTCAGTGAAGTTTATAACCAGCCATAGGACCTTCTGACGTTTGCTCTATGAACACGTAAGTAGAGTTTCTCTCGCTTATGAAGATTTGTACCTGTATGAGCTTCATGTATATTAGGGTAAGAACAAGTTAAGACTATTATATTTAGGTTAAATATCAACTAAATTTTTTCATATATTTATACATGCGCACGAACACATAAAACACAAACAAACATATGAACAATGACACATACGCTCACACAAACATATATACATATCTATAAATAAAAGCTCAAACAATCTACAATGTGAGTGTCCTTTTAAGTGTAATCTATTTTATTAGTGTCCTCTTGTGCCCTCCAAATGTTATATTGCTCTTGTGAGTACCTCAACATCATCGATATACATATATATATATATACATATACACATTTATATAACACTTTTTGAAAGTCTCATGGACTTGAATAATTATATATAACACTTAGCGCTAGTGGACACTGACAAAAATACAGAAACACACAAAATAGTGAAACTGAAAAATAGAGTCTCTTTTTTGTGTTTCTGTGTTTTTGTCTGTGTCCACTAGTGCTAAGTGTTATATAAATATAAATGAATAAATAAATAAAAATATATATATGTGTGGGTCGCGGTAGTCCAGGGGGTAGAGTGTTGGACTACTGACCGGAGGGTCCCGGGTTCGATTACCGGGCAAGGCCCTCTGGGCACCTGCAGCTCCACCCAAGCTTTGTGATTTTTTGGGTACCAGATCTTCCGGGGAAACCATAACCGGCACAGGGAAAGGAACTGGCCCCCCTACCCTGATGTGTGAATTTCATACGCCGTCGGGCTTAGTACTGGGTGAAATCTACCATCACCTACCAAACCGACCTTCGGGTTGATTACTGTGTTTATGGTTTTTATATATATGTGTGTGTGTGTGTGTGTGCCTGTGTGCACCGTATACTGTACACTTTTTAGGACACTCCCAAAGTCATGAATTCATGAGAGAAATCTTTTCGGAATTTCCATTCCCTATTCTTCAGATCCAGATGCACTACTGGGTGCAAAATATTCTACGATAGTTTCATGAAACACATTTTTAGTTGGCTCATATTGGAGTTACACATGGCTCAAGCCTACCCATCTCAAAGCATGGTCGTGACTGTGCCTTATACTTCCTTACTTACTCAACGAGGTGTTATCTCGAATATGTTCGAAACGATCTCATCCTTCGCACTTTCCCTAGGAATCCACCGATTCTGCCTTCGATAACTTCGCTGGTCGACGCGCTGTGTCGTTCCCCACGCCGTGCTCCCGAATCGCCGTGGTTCCGATTCGTGGCGCGGACTCAGATGGCGCGACGTCTCCTTCCGTCTCCACCCGCCCTCACGCCCCGCTCTGCCTCCGTCACTTCTCCTTCCCCTGGCATATCCGGCGCCCGGTCCCCCCGGTCACAAACAAATCTCCCCTCCGTGCCTCCCGGTCCCCCACTCTCCCTTAATCCCTCGCCAATCCGGCCCCCACGTGCACCTCCGCTCTACCCCATTCCTCCTCCGCGCCCCCTCTCCACTCACTCAACTACGCCACCCGAACCATCCATAATCTGAATCCTCCGTCTCCTCCCACTACCCCTCTTCCCTCAGTCTGTAGCTCCGTTCAACAAGCCTCCTACTCCCCCCCCCTCTCTCTCTCTCCGTCCCCCCCCCGAATCCGGTATCTCATGTGGTGGTGGTGGGGGCGAGGGATGCTGATGACACCGAGGGCCCGTGCCGGCTCCCTTGTGTGTTCCTCCCGCTGCTGCTACAAACCGGTGGGTCGGGACGGGAGGTGGCGGAGGGGAGGGGATGGTGGCGGTGGGAAGGGGGTGGTGGCGGGGGCAGGAGCGGCAGGAGTTGAAATGTGTGGGGAGGGAGGCTCTCTCGACGGCGTCCGGCGTCGCAGATGTTACCCCGGGGAGAAACGGGGGGTGCAAGGGTAAGGTGGGGCTATGTTTGTGTGCGCGGGGGGCGACGGGGTGGAGAAGAGATCGCCGTCACCCTCCCATTCTGTTTGCGATATCCGAGTCGAAATCCGGGGGTGAGGAGAGATTTCTCTCTCCCCCACCCCCGGAATGAGTTGTTGGGAACGAGCGGAATGAATGGCTCGTTCGGAAGAGTTTGGAAGCGGAGGAGAGAGCCCGTTTGTGCGTGGGAGTGTCACTGGCACGGCAGCTCCTTCGCTCGGGGCGACTTCGAGTCGCTAACTCGCGGGGGGAGCGAGTGGTGCACTTCGGAGGGTCGGAAGGGTGGCTGTAAGGGATGGAGCCAGGTTGATTCCGCGAATGGCAGGACTTTGTCAAGATGGTGTCGAGGTGCCAGGGGGAGGAATCTGACGGTTCGAGGGGGACCGGGGGTGAATTAATAGCAATTAGGGAACTCAGTTCCACCTACGTGAACGCGAAAAGTTTTCCCTTCGTTATCTCGGGTGGTCTGATGGGTGTTAACAGGCCACTGTCGACAGTCCAGAACCTTACTGCCTTACCCGAGACCGTTCTTGAGGCACTTTCCTCAGTGTCCAGGTGTGTGGAAATACACATCGAGTTTCAGTGGCAATTTGTGCGAGACGGCTGAAATAATATGCGCCGCAAAGTTAGGAATAGGAGCTCTCCGGCGGTGGTTTTATGGAAAAATATTGGAGTTAGCATGGTGTCGAAAAACTCCTGATGGCAAATCGCTAAATGATCTAGTGGACTCTTGTGCTAAACAAGAAGCGATTCTTTATATTTGATTATAATATCCGTATATTTATGACTAATCACTTCAGTAATCATGTCCAAACCATGCGTATGCGTTGACTCATATCTCATTGTCAAGAAGTTTGATTTGCCGATACCCATTTAATCTGATGAAGTCGTATATACGAGGGTCATCCGGAAAGTAGTACCCGTTCGTGAAATAAAGACACAAAAGTAAATATTAACAAACATAAAAAATTTTATTTGAAAGAGGATACTTTAAACTACTTCTCAACATAATCTCCAAGCAAATTAAGGCATTTGTCATAACGTGTGACAAGTTTCTGTATTCCTGCTGCATAGTCCTTCGCCGCCAGCTCATTGAGATACGCGAGGGACCCATCTTGCACAAATTTTTGCATAATGCAGATGGTGTTTAACAATTTCATGAACAATTGTTCGAGAAACATTGGGAAAATGCTCACAGATGTCATCAATTGTGACGCGCCGATCGTTCCTCACGAATTCGTCAACTGAGCTCACCAGTTGGTCTGTAATGACAGACGGTCTACCCGAACGCTCATCGTCGTGTGTGTTCCCCCTCCCCATGTTGAAGTTGCGACACCACCGCCGAACAGACGACTCGTCCATTACATTGTCTCCATACACCTCCTTTAATTGGCGATGAATATCACATGGGCGAACGTTTCTTGCATTGAGGAATTTAATCACTGCCCTCACTTCACAACTGGCGGCGTTCTAAATTTTTTAAACATTGTAAACAATCACAGAAACAACACAGGCAATGCTAGCGTCACGCAACTTGGCTCAGAGAAGGCAGACAAGCCACTGAAGCTATCTGACCTCGTCCAGCGGCTACTCGCGTCGTCAGCACTTCATGCGGCACGAACGGGTACTACTTTCCGGATGACCCTCGTACTATGTAAAATCTAAGTGGAAGAGGAAATTGGAACAGGCAGTCCTCTCAATCAGAATTGACTAAATATCTTGGTGGCTTTTGCATAATCTCTCTGACAGCTTTAACAGAAAGAAGGGAGGTAAAGGGTATCGGTTTTCAAGGAACTAATGCCCTGCAGCCACAATATTTCTAACAACAACGAGGAGTTCATGCAAAAGCAGTTGGTTATCACTTCAGAGGAAGGTGAAGCGACTTAAAGTGTAAAAAAGGAGCTATGAAATTAACCATTTAATTTTAGATTTTACTATAGGGAAACCTGAAAAGTACGAATATCAAGATGACAAGGGATCGCATCGCATATGTACTTTTATTTAATAATTTTAGAAAGTTAAAGTTTAGTTTACAAAATATGGAAAATACCCTCTTATTATTCATTGATTTTTAATGTTTCGCATTGTAGCATTTTAAAATGTGATTAATATATTTTTCTTGCAATGAAAGTACCAGAAAAATAAATTGATTGGTCTAGAATGAAGCCATTTCAATGATAGTAACTCCTAAACAAGACACGAATGCGATGATTTAACCTAGCTTTGATAAAATCATTGCTTTCAGTTTTGAAGAGTTAAGTTCCAACCGTTCTAAAAAAGATTAATTCAGTTTTTCTCGGATCTTTGCCTAATAAATCGCAGTTATTTTCATCAACATCGACGACTCTCATTACGGACCAATTTTTCCATACTCAAGAAAAGCGAAGCATAATTACTCTTCCCGGAATAATTTTGGTGGACAACATTTACAGGAAAATTGAACACAGAATCCCTTATTTTTTTATTACGTCGCCTTCGGAAATAGAAGAGAGAGAGAGTAAATACTCGGGGGGAATCTGTAATTGAGCGCAAACCTCACGCACATAAAAGCACACGCACACATTTCTACGAGAGCGCCGGAGAGTTCTTGCTCGCGTCGCATAAATTTTGTCGCATTTCGCCCGTCTTCTTCACCCGGTGACGTCATCGCAATAAAAAAACAAACGAGAGACGGGCGGCGTCGTCTCACCACGCGCGAAATGCAGCCGCCGCCGCCGCAGCGTCGGTACCGTGCTGTAATTCTCGGGGAGACTTAATACCGCGTGGGAGCCGTCGTTCCGCGGCCTGCGCACCCGACGAGTGGTGCAGACAGCGACCCTTGGATCTCCCCCACCCTCCAGCACGATGAAAAATACAACCGAGCTCTCCTGGCGGGGAAAAAACGAAAAACATTGTGACTGGAAGAACGGGCGGCATGGCGTATAATCGGATACGAGAAGCGGCGGGAACAGGGAGCGAGAGAGAGAGAGAGGGAGGGAGAGAAATGTAAGATTTAGCCGGACGGTGGTGCCTTAAATAGGCCGAGGCCCCGCCGCCGAAATCAGTAATCTCCCACGAGGAGGTAGAGCTGTCACGAAGCCTCCATATTTCCGTGCGGGGTCTAATGATTGAGGGTTATGAAAATGACGTCGGCCGCCAGGCATAGTTCCCACTCCGAAAATTACTTTATGTTGCCCACGCCATTCCTGCGTTTATATCCATAGTATATTTATTCCCAACCGTGACTGAAAAGGAGTGTGTAGTCGTGGTCATGCCTGATACTTGAAACTTAATTACTTTGAAGAAAACTATTTCCCTAGATTAATCATAGTATTTTACTCGATAGTTACAAATGGATTAAAAAAGAATATGACCGTAATATTATCCTCGACGATGCAAGGGGAGGGCAAGATATCCATCAAATGACTATATTTCAGATCTCATGCACGTATGAGATAACATGTACGTGTTGGAAATCATAAATCGGAAAAGCAGTCAAATCCATGTCATGTAGACAGAAAGAATATCGAAGGATCAACTAAAAGGAAAAGTTTCACCCTTCAATGGTCTCTGAACGGGCATATTCAGAATCTGAGCACTAAATTAATTGAAGACAATAAATTATTTGTGAAAAAAAGGAATACTACCGCAGAGTCACCGACTGATTTAAGCTGGAAAAATGTCGTTGAATAACCGTTAGGCAATCAGAACGAACGGAAAGGATTATTACGACGATCAGCCAATCAGACCCAGCAAACAGATCCTATATTAGCATTATTAATATGTACTACTTGTTAGTCTACAGTTTAAGGAATACTTTGATCGGGTATATTTTGATCACGTCTACCTTTCTTAGCCTCGCCTAACAAAACACAACCTAACACCTCACTAATTTTAATCCGTTAAATTCAAATAGATTTGGCCACCATATGTGTCCAACATGTGTACGTCCTTCCCTTCCCTACGCCACTTGCCTACACTCGCCCCTCTATGCCCTACGAAAACGCCCTGCGAGTCAATTTGACCTGAAGGGTCTTCCAAGAGAGGAAGCGAAACTATTTACATCTGAAACAACGTACGAGACGACAACCCCGAAAGAAGTATGGATCCGGTAACGAGATGTCTCGGCAGCCCACATATCAACAGTGCTTGGATTATTGGTGCTCAGGTGGCGGAAGAAATATGGCACCATTGTCTCGTCAACAATACCGCACCATATATGCCCATAGGGGAATTCAGACTTGCGGTGCTCGCAATGAGTCGGTGCGCACTATGTACTCGGCTAACCGAGTATGCCCTAGTTATACATATATTACAATTTTTATGCTGTTTCATGCAAAATGAGCTTTTGTTGCCTTTCCATTATCTAAAAGAATATTGAAGAGGTAATCTACATCTACATCAATACCCTGCAAGCCACCAAAAAGGTGTGTGCCAGGGGGTGCAGCACCAGGAGGAAAGGGTAAGGGATGAATGGGTTAGGGGTTTTCAAATGTATGGGGAAAGGTGGGGGGAACCTGCAAAAAAATACATAAATATACTACTTTAACCATTCGTAGTCGCTACCTTGTAGTTTAATACTTATTATACCGAGCCGACTCCTGGGGGATTTCGCTTACAAGCATTCTGGTCTCTTATTTTTCTTGGAAAAAATGACCATTCAAACCTGTCCGTCTTGCAGTCAATCTCTCTAATCTTATATTCGTGATCCCTCCGCCCGTAATACGTTGGGGTTCGTATTATGTTCTTGATGTCATCGGAAAAGGACCCATCTTTAAATTTTTTAATAAGTTTCATCTATATTGGAAACGTCGCTGTGTAAGGGAATACCAGCCTAAATTTTCTAACAAAGTTGTTACACTACTGCGTTGGCCATAACAATTTTTGACAAATCCAGCCCCCCTCCGCTGAACTCGATCCAATTCCGAAATCAAATTTATCTCTTGAGCATCCCATATACTCGCAGCATACTCTAGGTGGGGCCTGACTAGGGCAAGAAAACATCGTTCCTTCACTTTTTCGTCACATTTACCTAGCACTCTTTTTACAAATCCCAATTTTTTATTAGCTCGACCGCATATTTCCCGTATGTGCTTTCCCCAGGAGAGGAAGTAATGCATGTGTTGAAATCACATCGCCTCGTAAAGTTTTTAAATTACAGTGGCATGTAACCTTACATATTGAAAAAAACATCGACAGTACTTAGATCATTTTGTTTTTGGGAATCTTATCTTTCGTGGCGACTGATGCTGGAGCTCTGGAGTTCAGGAGTTTTACTATGGTTGGATACTTTTATTGATCTGTCGACCCTTCAGTAATGCAGGCCTCATCTTTTCCTGTGCGAGAGTGAGCAACTCTCTCCTGAAAACAATCCTCAACGCGGGAGATAAGAAGCGGAGGGAACTATCTAAAGTTCCGCACTAACCAAGACTCGAAGCTTCCGCAGCATTCGTTTGCCATTGCAGTGGAAAGAGAGAAACTTCGTCACATAAGTCATTGAAGGCTACGTGCCCATCAGTGCATATCACATAAAAAATAACCAAGTTATCAACTCTGAGTGACTACTTTGAATGTGCAAAAACTTTGGCAATGTCATGCATCATGATCACGATTTTACCATGGAAACAACAGGTAACACAAGAATGGACACTGCAGTGAATAGTCGACTTCCTTCACCTTTTTGCTAACGTTTTCATTAGATGCACCGAAGTAGCAAAGAATGATTTAGCTGTTTACAATGGGTTTCAGAGTTGTTTTATGCCATATTTTGTGCTCAGGGGCGTCAGTAGCGGTAACGATTTTAGGACTCTTTCCAGATGATGTGGTTTAATTGGTCCAATTTTAGCTCTTACCTGTATTTCATCCCAAGCATTTCTACTGCACGATGAATGGTTTGAATCGGGGCAGAACTAGGCCACACAAATTATACTTCAGGTTTTGAATAACTTCACAGAATAGTTGAAGATATGCCATCTCGATTTTACCAGCGCGCTCTCAAAGTGCTAATACAATTCTTCCCAAATTACGACTACTTAAAAAAAGTAGAAATGAGAAAGAGTGAGCCCCACGCGAATTGACCTCCTTGGAAGAGAAGATAGTCTCTGGAAAGAACGTAATCATTACTGAGAGATGCTAGGACTTACACTCGAAGAACCTCGTCGCGGGTAGGGAGACAAATTACGGTCGGGGTAGGGATTTTGCGTGGAAGCTTTTTTTTTCTTGAAAAAAAAAACGAATCACTTAATGCACACAGTGTGCTTGGATGCGTCTCCTAGGTGCGGAATGGAAGAAGGCGGCAGGGAGAGGGGGCGGAAGGACGAGTGGGAGGATCTGAACGGACAAAGATTGAGTAGTGCGGTGGTGGGAAGCGGTCTTGGGGCCTCGGCAACGCAAGGCCCCGGCTATCGTCCTTTATTTATTTCATTCTCCGACAGTGCAAGAGGGCGCACAGCGGCGCCGTGAATCCTTCACCGCGGCTCGCGCGCAAGAGGCGGGCTGAGCGGAGAAGAGGCTGGGTCGGGAGAAAGGGCGAAGGGGAGGCGGTGGCGAGGCGAGTCACGTTCCTCAAGGGTCCCTAGGGATTGGGCTGGGGGTGGAGACAATGCATCACCCCGGCTCCCTCGCAGAACTGAAAACCACTACCACCCATCCCTCTCATCTCTCCACTCCCCCTCCCTTCTCCTATCCCCCTCCCATAGCCTCCACCTACCTTCTCCTTCCCTCATCCTCAGGAAGAAGAAGGCCTTCGGTGCGCGATTCTCAGTTCTTCTCGCGTCCTCTCGTTTCCTATCCGTGCCATCTGCGGGACTCGTGCCGGTACTGCGTACGTTTATTTTTTAATTCGCCGGCATTCGGAAGACATCCGTCCACGACTGAGACTTGTATAAAATATTCATGCAGACCTGCGAAACTAAAGATTTTCTGCGATGCGAAGTTGACGTCATCCAGGGTTACTACTTGAAGTTTTATATAGTTTCTCATCCATCTCCAATGGGCGTTAACACCTTTTTGGCGTTAACTCTGACCGTGAGAATGTAAAAAGTCTCGGAATATGTTGAATTTTATTGTTTTTTTTATAAAATACAAATACATTGTTTCAGCTAGATAGCGTTTATGAATGTACTCCCTGTTCATAAATTTGGCGACGTTATTTATTTAATATTCCTTAGCTAGATAATGTATTATGTTCTCTGTGTCCATTTCCTGTGCTTAGCAGTATAACTGCTGATCAAAGTGTTACCTCAAGAACTTATCCGTATTCAAAAGTAGTCGTGTTCTTCAAGAGACTGATTCCCCAAACACATCCATTATCAGGTATATCTTACATCCGGTTGGTGATTTAATTTGTAACTATTCTTTCTGAAATTAAGCCCCATATAACAACCGGTGTCATCTCGTCGATTTGACTCACTGATTTCTCAGGTCGAATAATAAAACTTTCAGCCAGTGAAAAGAGGGGTATTGTGGAAATAGCAGATGAAATTTCATTATTCCGAATCGTAGTATTATAATAATTATTGATATTATATTTAAGATAGAGGTTTTGGATGAAGATAGAATGAAAAAAGATGCATTTAATTCCCTCTACAGTAAAACAAAACTCGACAGCATACTCCCTTCCATCCATCATTCCGTCCAACATGCCTATCCAACTCCAACCTCTTCCTCGTTTTCCTAACGTTCTCCCTATCACAGTCTTCCACATCCCATCGCAAATCGAAACACCGCGTATCTAACTTTCCTGTCTCTTTTGGTTTTCACCCGACATTCTCCTTTCCTCCCCATCATTCCTAGCACTTCCTCGTTTGTTTTCCTTAAGGTCCAGTTCATCTTTTCCATCCTCCTCTATTGCCTCACTTCAAAAGCGTCTGTCTATCGTCTTGCTTCCACGACAGTGCTTATAATTTTTTAAAACCTTCGCTCCACGTCCTAGTTTTAATGAGTCTTTTCTAAATATATCCTTCTTCAATTTACCTATCGTCATTGGACTTAGAAACTGGAGGAAACTTCTTAAGTTCTAATGCTGCTAGAAAACCTCACTTCTGGAAAAAATCAGACCTGTGTAGAAATCTGTAAATAACTACATAGTTGTTAGGATCATTGAAAAGGCTATATTTTTGATGAATTTTCTTTGGAAAAGTTTCGTATTTAACGCGTAATAATAGCAAATGTTGACCTGCAGTCATTAACTGCTAAGGATGTTCACCAATTCCAAGTCCTTGCCGGTGACGAAATGCAATTTGATGTTGCTTGAGAATGCGGTATGAAATATGTGTAGCAAAGTACATGAAATGCATTAATTAATACATCGAGCAAATAAGCTTTAAAGTTAAAAATTCATAGGTCATAACTTGCAGTTTTATATCCGAATATTCCGTTGTCGTATGCTTTCGCATGATTCGCGTATGCTTTTCTCTTTCAAAATTTTTTATTTTTATTGGTGATATTTTCCCACAATTTCTTTCATATCTGGCAGAATTCGTATGCCATTGAGATGCATCAAAGAGAAGCTGGATGAGTTAATTGTTTTCCTCCGATTTCGCATTGCATTTCACATTCAGGTCGTCGTAGACGCTAAAAATATGGCGGAGAAGTCTCATATTCAAGGGGCAGAGGGAAAGGTAGAAGGAATGGTATCAAACAGGAAAATGTTGAGGGATGCACATGGGGAAAGCGATGAAAACAAAAAAATAGAAAGATATTCAAGGCATTCATGCCTTTGAATCGTAAAATAGAAAAGCGCCCGCTATTTTTCCCGTTCGATAAAAAATATTTCTCGTGATTTTACTGTTTTCGGTTAAGCATTCTTTACTTACTCTCCTCTTCCCCCGACGGAGGGAGAGAAAAAATGAATTACCGAACGCTGAGGTAAAAGAGCACCGTTTTCATTTGCGGCAAAAAAGAACTACTGACTATACATTTTTTCCTTGCCGCACTGGGTTGAATAATGCGTGAAAGGAATGAGCCGTTTTTTTATTCCAGAGACCGTGAGAACTAGGATTTTTATGGCTGTGTCATTTCCTGTTCTCTAGATGTGTGTGCGTCTGTTAATGTGTCTGCTGGAATTATGTATGTGTGTGGGTAGGTGTGTGTGTATGTGTGTGTATATATATATACATATATATATATATACATATATATATATATATATACACACATACATATATATATATACACACATATATACACACACACACACACACACACACACACACACACATATATATATATATATATATATATATATATATATATATATATATATACACACACACACACATACACACACAAACGTACGTGAGGATTTTATTTTTTCATTAATAGGCAAACTGCTGGGGCGTATATTGTTCAATGTTCATGCATTTATGAGTTTTTCTGCATTTAAACTTAAATAAAAGATGCATGGCACCCATAGCTTGGGGATAATTGCTATATGTTTGAAAAGTAATTTGAACCGTGGAGAGATTTACGATTTGTCATGGATTTTGAGGCTGTATCCAGGAAAATCATTAGTGATATTTGTGAATCTTGTGTTAGTAATTTTGACGTGAGGACGCTTCATAAAATAATGTTAGCTTTCCTTTATTGCAAATAATTTTCCTCTCTCATTCACTCTAAACGTACCGCATTTTGAAATATCAGTGGGAAATTGGAATACTCATTAATAATATGTATATTTTGCAAGCGTATGAATTATAATCACCATTTTTCGTATTTTACAAGATTTTCACACAAAATAAATTTGTGTAATTTACGTAATTCTGTCATATTATTTACATATGGCTGTGAAAGGACTTTTTATTATAGATCAGAAATCGTAAGAAATAAAAAGTTGAAAAAGTTTTCTTGGAAGTTTTGAGGAGTTGGTAATATTTGTATACGCACGGAATGACTAGGATGCTGCTGAAAGAAACATAAATACAGGAAACATAAAAACTTGCTTCACTAAAAACGGTGTCCTCACTCAACGACAGCCCGCAGGCGACTGAGGTTGGTGTCGGTCTGTTGCTAAGAGCCCCCTCCACCTTACCCTGCCAGGCAGACCCCCCTCCACCGCTCCGTTCGCGCCAGAGAAAATCAGTCCTACCACTTTTGGGTGCGACCCTATAAATGAGAAAATGGTTTTGGTGCTGAGAAATACGTGAAATATATATTACGCTTCCTTATGTGGCACATAATATAATTTATTTTTGACAAAAAATAGCAAAAGGAATTATACCCTGTTATAAAAATCTTCAAAACCAAATGGTGGATTTAGATTGATTTATGACGGCAGATAATGCGAGTATTTTTTATACTAGTATAAATAGGGAACAAATTCGAATGCAAACTGTGATGCAGCCGCTAGATACGTCTTCTTAATTACTTAAAATTTTGCATAATTTTTACCTATTATTATCTTAAAAAATAATAAACTTTTTATCGTACAACATTTTTAGGTGTTAATAATGATAGCAATAACCCATGACAGTTTCGAAAATCATGGAAGTGAATTAAATTTCCTATCGTTATTCTTATAGGTGCTGGAGTTTTTACATATTTTTATATTAAAAATTTCTTCATTTAAATCTGTAATGATGAATACTGATACCAAAATAATAGTTAGGGTTAAATGTTTGAAGCACATTAAATACGAAAATTCATCGATCCCTTTCCGTCTTTAACTAAAAAATTAACAACTTAGCGTGGAAGGAGATAGTAGAATTTTTTGCGATTGCGAGTTTTCTCAAGAGTCGGTGGAGTAATAAAAACGAGTTGATTATCGATGAATAATTTGAGCACAATTTTCACATTTCTCCCCAGCTTCGGCATTCGAAAGATTCTTCCGATAAGTGGGTGCGTGGCCAAATAGAACATAGAAAGATATTCGTGCGAGCAGTGGAAGGGTATAGGTTTTATTATTGACTTGCCTATTTATTTTAAGCCTTGATGTAGATAGTTGGGGGTTTGGGAGCGTGGAAAAATAAATCAAACAATAAATTTCATTCACGCAGTATTTTACTGGGTTCGAAGGGAGGGGTTAGTGCGAGGAGAAAGAAGGAGAGCAAACGGGGGGGAGGGGGGTAATATCGGAGGAGCACTTCGTGAGTAGCGATGGAATTTTCCGCGGAGTGAGGGGTGAGGTTTGGGATGGGGTGGCATATCTCCCCTCCACCCACACACCAGGCACACTCCTCCAAAACGAGAGCCTCGCTCGCGCCCAGAAATTTAAGAATGGCTCGGGGAATTCTCTCTCCCTCCTTTCCACCTTCTCTCTCTCCCCCCATCTCACTCGTCCAGGCTCACGCCCGTATCTTCCCGCCTTCCCCTCACCCTTTCCTCCCACGTCCTCCTCCTACGCGCAGCGAGATACCGGAGCGGAGATCTCGCCCGGAAAATATATGGGCCGGGAGGGCGCAGTCGCCCCTAAAGCTCCGCGGGGCAGGAGGAATAAGCATCTCCTCTTCCGCCATCCAGTGACATTCTTCTCCGAGCCGCCGCATTCCCTTCCTTCCTCCCTCTCCTCATTTCCCTTCTCCCTCTCTCCCCATTTCTTTTTATTTTTTCTCTTTGCCATCCCACTCCTCTTCTTTCCCACTCATCTTACACTCGAGTGTTGTGCTACTCTCCTCCTCCCCCTCCTCGGTCTTCTCCTTCCACTACGGGTCATCCGGAACCAGGAGGCTTCTAATTCCCCGAGTCGCGAGCCGTAAAAGCGGCCCCGCATGCAGTCACTCTACGCCCCGAGCGAGAGGGCCAGGAAACTCTCTGGACTGAAGCATTGCTCTCTCCACCTCCTCACAATCTCTTTTAGCTATATAAACTATGTAAGGGAGTATTATATATACACACACACACACATACACACACACACACACACACACACACACATATATATATATATATATATATATATATATATATATATATATATGCTTTCGTAGACGTAACACGAAAGTGCCAAATAGTACAATACACAGTAACACACATTATAGAAACACAAAAAAAGAAGAACACTCACAAGTTATTTCTTGATATTTCGACGGAAACACTCCGTCTTCATCTGAAGATATAGAGGTAATGACTGCTAGATGACAGCAGTCATTACTTCTATATCTTCAGATGAAGACGGAGTGTTTCCGTCGAAATATCAAGAAATAACGTGTGAGTGTTGTTCTTTTTTTGTGTTTCTATATTGTGTGTTACTGTGTATTGTACTATATATATATATATATATATATATATATATATATATATATATATGTATATAAATATATAATTACGTAATCTACCGCTTAAGGTAGGTTTTTGGATGGACACAGCTATTAAATAAATATTTTTTCACTCCGAATAAAACACAAAATCCAGCATCCTACTCTACCTCAGGTCCCTCTTCATCTCTGTGTACTTTCTTCCTCCCTTCATCCCGTCCAACATCACTATCTTGTTCCTTCCCTTTCCTCTTTTGCCCAGCATTCTACCCTCTATCACAGTCTTCAACATCCCACTGCCGGTCAACACCCCCTTCATCCACTTTTCCTGCCTCCATAGGATTGCTCCCAACAAACCCCTCTCTTCACCCACCATACCAAGTACTTCCTCATTTGTTTTCTTCTCTGTCCATTTCACCTTCTCCATTCTTCTCCACACCCACATTTCAAAAGCCTCCAGTCTATGTCTATCCTCCTGCTTTAATGACCACGTTTCCGCACCGTACATAGCCACGCTCTATATCAAAGTTTTTACGAGTCTTTTCTTAACATCCTTAATCAAAGTCCCTGTCATCAACTCCCTCCTCCTTGTGAAAGCCTCTTTGCCTACCGCAATTCTTCTCCTTACGTCCCTACTACTTTGACCGTGTTGGTCCAAAACACTTCCGAGATGCGTAAACTGTTATGCCTGCTCTAGTTTTTGCCCTCCTATTTTAATGTTTAGCTTAGCCTTTTTCTTTCTAGAGAATCGCATAACCTTTGTTTTATTAATATTGATTCTCAACCAATACTTGTCGCACTGAATTTCCAATTCATTCAGCAATACTTGCAATCCCTTGGCTGACTGACAAACTAAAGCTTGGTCATCAGCAAACCTCACTGATTTTACGAATTCCCCGCCCACTTTCATTCCCACCTCGAGTTCTTCCCATGCCTCTTTGATCATTTCCTCTGCATACAGGTTGAACAGCAACGGTGACAATGGGCAACCCTGCCTTACACCTCTTCCTAACACTGTCCATCCTGACTCCCCGTTTCCCCCCCGCACCTGAGCAGTCTGAGACATGTACAGGTTGCGGATTGGCCTCCTTTCCCTCCAATCTATTCCTATTTTCTGCAATATACTCATTATTTTTTCCCAATTCACTCTATCAAACGCTTTTTCGAAATCTACGAAACAGGCAAATACCTCCTGGTTGTGTTCTATATTCCTCTCGATTAATAATCTCATTACTGCAATGGCATCACGCGTACCTCTCCCCTTCCTAAACCCAAACTGATGATCCCTTAAGTAACCATTTGCCCTAATCTCTATCCTTTTGTTTATGATCCTGAGAACAACTTTAGCTGCGTAGGATATCAAACTTATTGTCCTATAGTCCTCACAAGATGTAGCCTTTACCTTTTTCGCAACAGGAACTAAAACTGATCTCATAGTCTTCCGGCCAGATTCCTTCCTTATAAATACTACGGATCAGCCCATATAGCCTCTTCCTCCCACATTTTCCTAAAAATGTCAATAGTTCCGTGGTAATGTTATCCTGTTATTCACCAGGATATATATATATATACATACATATATATATATACATATATATATACATATATAAATATAAATATATATATATATATATATATATATATATATATATACATATATATATATACATATATATATATATATATATATATATATATATATATATATATATATATATATATATATATATATATATATACATTTCAGGAGCTCCTCAGTTCAATTGCACGTCTCATTTTTAGTTAGACAGCTGTTTCATTACTTCATAACCGTCATAAGCTTGCAATCCGAATAATTATTTTATTGCTGCTTGCCAAGCTGTAAGTTTACTTCCACGTTTTTCATTATGTCATAATTCTCTTCCCAGATGTCTTTAATCACTTGTGCATTGTAAATTATCATTAATATTTTTATAATTCCTCCTCTATGATTCCTTCCCAGTTGATTTCCCTCTCATCTTGTCTTAAATATGCTTCTCATTTCACCACCGCCAAATTACTTTATCATTTGTTATTTTGCCAAGCAATTTAATGGAAATAGTTTCCCTATGGCTCCGAGTAGCCTTACTTCTATCATTCTTCTCTTTGCTTCTTCGAACATCCATATCCTTTAGTTAAAAAAGTAAACTTCATATAGAAAATTTAATGAACCTCTCACTTATAATTCGACTTGAATTCCTTCCTATGAATAGTGTTTTCTTTTTATTAAAAAATCTTTGTCTCTCTTCTTTGTTCATGTTATTATATTCCTCTTGCTTCGTTCACCGCTGCTAATCTTGTTGCTTAAATAACAGAATAACGGCTAAATAGAGTAACGGCTAAAACAGTCAATTATAAATAACAGAAGTTTTCAGTTTTTTCAGTTTTCCTTCCCTGATCTTATTTAGAAGCTACCTTCGTAACTTTGACTGCAGATGTTATATGCGACTGCATATGCGTAAGTTTTACTAATATTTTTCTTGAGGTGTACCTCTTTTCCATCTCCATCCGGGCTATCATCCTTATAAATACTTACGGCTTATGATCTTCTTCGCAGGTATATGTGCAAGGTCTGTCCCAAAAGTAGTAGAACCGATTCAAAAAATATGTATTACTGGAATTGATACATTCACTCAAAAGTCTTCGAAATAGCACCCTTGTGCGTTCTCACACCGCTGCCAGCGGGTTTTCCACGCCTCGAACAACTTCTAGAAGGCGGCGCCCAGAATGCCCCTAATCTCCCTCGTCATGGCTTGTTGCAACACTGCCACCGTACGGTGGTGATATCCTTCTAACAAGGATTTGATACGGGGGAAGAGGAATTAGTCTGGTGGGGTAACATCTGGGCTGTAGGGTGGCTAAGGCTGGCCTTAATATGGTCAATAAGCTCTTGGCAGATCCGCGTGCGAGTTTCCTTTCCTTCGTCCGAGAGCACTCGCGGCACCAACTTCGCACGCACTTTTCGGTGCCTATGTTTTCGGTCCTTAGTCAATACACATCACTTTCAGAGATGCCAAGTTCATCAGAAACCATGCGAACACTTAACCTACGATCCCTGTCCAACAAAGCCCTCACTTTTGCAATATTTTCGTCACTTTTTGAGGTCAAAGGGTGTCCTGAACGTTCGGCGTCTTCAACATCTTATTTACCCTTCCAAAACAATTTTTTCCACTCAAAAACACCCGATCTACCCATGGCGGTATCACCATAAGCTGCCTTGATCATGCCATCAGTCTCTTTCCCAGTTTTTCCCAGTTTCACGTGACATTTGATGGCGTAGCGCTGTTCCGATAACCGATTCATGACGCAGCATAACGAGGTCACGTTATAGAGATTTCGCAAACAAACGATCAGCATTCCGCAAAGGCTAGGAGCCAACTTCCACCGGCATTCAACCTTTCCTGAGGCTTCCCTCCCTCGAATCCTGCCAGAGAAACTGCCGCCCATCCGTCTGTCCGTCAATCCGGGAAAAAATAAGTCCTACTGCCTTTAGGACAGACCCTTTATGTCGTCCGGAAGTCACCTTATTCTTGAACATTATCCATACATATGTACGCCACCTTTAATCTAATCTTTGATCTGGCTAATTGTCCCCACAGAGCTTACCAATCTTTCTGCTGATTTACTTTTTATTCTTACTGAGCTGCGCAGTCAGCGGCCGTTTGCAGTTTGAGGCGAGAGCATGGAAGTAGAAGCGAAGTCGATGACACCACTCCCGAGTAATCGTGCTGCC
Source organism: Hetaerina americana (assembly GCF_022747635.1). NCBI lineage: Eukaryota > Metazoa > Arthropoda > Insecta > Odonata > Calopterygidae > Hetaerina > Hetaerina americana. The sequence continues at coordinate 1,219,839 of NW_027287328.1, forward strand.
CCTTTCCAGCCAAGTCGGCGAGATGGTGTGGCGTCCTTCGAAAATCCCGAGTTGGAGTAAAATCTCTCTCCGACGGAACTTACCCACCAGGTCACTCGGAAGCGCGGGGACGGACCCGGAACCCTTAAGATTAATCCTTCCCAATATCTCTCTACCGCTCTCACCCGCCTCCCTTAATCTCATTCCTCCCTCCACGTCTTGTGAGGATCATCTACTCTAGCTCCCCTCCCTTCCCCTTTGCGCGCCCCTCGGAGGCGCCTTCCTTGCTGACTCGTGTGCAGCGGGAGGAAGTCATTTCCCCTCCCACATCTCCCACCCCGGAGGCATAACTCACACAGGGTTCCCTTCATTCCCTGAAAATACTTCCGTCTCCCATTGGTTGCCTCCGAGTGGAGCGCTGCAAAATATTTGTCCTCGGATCGACGGAAATTAGGAAAGATTTCTTAAACCGTGAAGACGCCTTTTTTTTAGCGAATGTGGGAAGCTTAACAATTTCAGCAGAAATGATTTCATGAAAATCAGCGAAAGACACTGACGATTTTGAGTGTGAAATTTATTTTCACGAAACTTGATGCTTGCTTTGGTTTACTTTGGGCAGTTTTCTGAAACTCAATGTACTAAATCAAAGGGTTATTATTGCCTCTTTTCGATGGGCAGAGCTTAGGTTGAATAATACTTTTTCCTCAGTGTAAGACTACTAAAATCGTTAATGATTTATTTAAAAAAATAGAAAAATAGCTTTCCTGATTGTCTCTCTGAATGCTCTTAAATGATGTAGAATACCTTTTAAAGCTTCAGTTACGTAATATTTACTATATTCAAATAAAATATGTTTATCATAATAAAACAGAATCCCTATGCTTTTTTAATATGAGATTGTCAAATATATTTTTACATTTCTCACTCTCCTCAATAATAAGTCGTTGGGTTCAAGAGTGACTAGATTTTACGTTTATAGTGACTTTATTTAAATATTACTATAAAAGTAAACTATATAATGAATATATCATTTAAAACAACACATCATATTGATAGCTGATTGTCAGATGACAATTTAGAGGCAAAAATTATAACTTTTAGGGCAAAAAGTAATTATGTATTCAACTTGGGTTGTTTGCTGCAAGATGCACGTGTCTCGCAGTATGTATTTTAAATCAGAATTTAACTTAGAAATTCAGTTTTTTAAATGAGTTCAAAAACTCAGTTTCAGGTATGGGATAAATATGGAAATTAATAATTTTAATGAATTTTCCCTGAATTAGGAAATTTTTCTTACTGATACAACGGCAACAGTGTTGGAATAAGTAATTAAAAAAGCTGAGGAAAATCAGCTATGCATAATTTTTATTCTGCGGCCATGGATTTAATACACCTACTTTGAGGCAATAAATTTAATTTTACTAATTTTTATTTTACAATTTACCATCTTTGCTGGACTGGATTTGATGATGATAATGTAAATTGAAACAATGCTAGCGAAATGAAAAATGTGTGCAATCAAAAAAACCCAATTTTGTCAATATCTCATGGTGGGAGACACCGATTAATTTGCGAAAAAAGGAAAAACACAGGACTTATCATTTCGGGTAGTCAGAATACTGTTAATAAATGTATGCCGAATAAATTTGTTGTGTTCACTGTTTCTTTAAAGACCCCGGTGTTTGTATTGCCACCTCTTGGCCGTGGGACGCCGTGCGTCATGCCGTCATGTGACGAAGGAGTTGGGGGAGTACAGGTATTGGGGAAGCCTGGATCGTTCCTCGGTCATTACTGAAGGTCCTGTGGTTCGATCCCGGGTCTCTCCCCAGTCGCCCCTGAAAGAGAGGTCCAAAGGGCGTCTTGGGGTGGGTCCGTCTCTCTCTCTCGACCTCCTCCCCTCGTCATGCGCACTGGACCCTCCCTTCACCCTTCGTTTGCCCTCTCTTCCCCCTCCCCTTTTTCTGGTCCTCCATCGACCGACCGTCGGACCGTCGGAATGGGACGTGTAGGATGGGGGGAAAGAGGGGGGGAGTGTGAGGGAGGGTTAGGAGACCGGACGACACTTTGGTATCTCCTTAGAGGAGGCGTTCTCCCCCTTCACAGAGACCCTTCGGGCCCTTCTCCCGTCGAAGCACTCATCTTCTGGTCCACCCTCCTCGCACTCGGTCAAAACCTTCACGGACGCCCCACACCCTCCCACCCACTCACGCCTGCCGAGGGCGCTGCGATATTGCGATCTATCGATGGGCTAAGCGCGGGCAATGTGGTATTACTACGTCGATCAGGCAAGGAATGCAATGCATTTATCTGTAGGAGTCTGCAATATATCGCTCCCCGATATACAAATGTTAAAGTGCAGTTATTTGGCGCGAGTATACTTTTCCTTTTACTAAGAGAGACATTAAGTGGCCCTCCAACCTTCACCTTTCCGTAAATCCCTATTTATTTTCTTCCTATTACTCTTCCTTCCCACTGGATAAATCCTTTTCTTAGTATTACAGTTCCAGTGTGCGTGAGTATAGTGGTCAATATCGGTATAATGGGATTCGATAAATCTTTCACGAGGTACCGATGTGTACAATTGTAATTTCGCTGTCTGTCAAAAATTTATATACACATAAATATGAACATAAGTTATATCATTAAAAATATTAAAGAGTTATCTATTGCACGGAAGTAACGTACGTATATAATAATAGAAGGTATATTAGCATTTTATTTATCACGTGAGTTCTAACAAGCTCGCAGTTGAGAAAACCAAAATATTAGACGAAATTCGAACAGCAACACGCGGCTTAACAAGTTTATACATACACATGTATCGTATACCTCATTTCCACCGAAATCTTCAAATCACGTAGCCATAAAGTAAAGGCCATGTAGTGTCACCCATTTACATCAATGTCGATAAATTGACACTTTTACGACACTCAATTTCCATCTCACTGGGATGTTCGGCAACGAACTACCTTGCTTCCACCTCTAGAAGAAGTTGTAGCAAGGTAGTTCGTTTTTAGGGTTCCCAAACATCCTTCACGGGAATTCGACGCGGTGCGGACTTCGCATCTTTCTTCTACTCGGACTTCTACACTCTCACCCGTCTCCTTCTCTCCTTTCTCCTCAATCGGGGATGGCAAAACTTACTGTTATTTCCCCTACACTTCTTCGTCCAGAAGGACAAAAGTCGCTCTGGAGGGTGACATGACTATGCCGCACTCGGCAGTGTAAATCATGTGTGTACCTGCGCGTGATACACTCAGACCCGAATTTGGGCTTGTATTTCCAAATATGCGAGTATAGTCTTATACTTTTATCTTCTAGAGGTAGCTGCAGGGACAAACTGTTGTTTTAAAGGTAATGAACTATCAAATTTTCACAGCATTTTAATTTCTTTGACCTTTTAAAATCCCGTAGAAACTAGTTTTAGCCAATGTGCTCATGTGAATATGTATACGATAACCATTCCTGTATTTGTCTTTCATATGCATTCCTAGCCCGTTTCCTTATCTCTCTAGCCATGTGAATGAATATGAGTTCGCTATTAGGTGGGTTTTCATGTTTAAATGTACTAGGGGCAGTCAAATGAAAACCGACTACCCTCCATAACACAGTCCGTTAGAAGCTAGCTTCTTTCGTATCAATAATGCCACCGCGGTGTTAGGGGAATTGCTTAGTGACAACTCATAGATGCACGCAGTTTTTGGGTTATGTTCTTGTTGGTACCCGGACTGGTTATTGTAGCGGGTGTTTGGTTTTCATCTAACACCCATATATATATATATATATATATATATGTGTGTGTGTGTGCAGTCAGATGAAAACCAAACACCCGCTATTATATATATATATATATATATATATATATATATATATATATATATATATATATATATATATATATATATATATATATATATATATATATATACATACACACACACACACATTCAAACACGAAATCCCGCCAAACGGCGAACAAATACTCATTTTACATAGAAATATATATGAGGAAAAGGGATAGGAACACACATAAAGGACAAACACAGGAGAAGTGGGGAAGGCGGAATCAGGCAGATCATGAGTGTAAAAATATTTCCTAGACCGGGACTTGAGCTCCGGATCTTTCCACTTGCCGGGCGGAGGCTCTTAACCACTTGAGCTTCCAGGAAACGTAATTTACACTGAGATCTGCGATGCTTTATGTAACCAAGTACCCAGATTCTTTGGCCAAGAGACGGCGTTAGGGAGCTATTTCACCCACCAAAGGAGAAATAGACAAGACACACAAGAGGAAAGGATAGTACTATAGCAATTATACAGCATTATAAAGGATAAGAACTGTGCGTTTCGTGGCACGCATAGCCAGAGGAGGAGACGAGCCACATTGGCCTAATACACATTCAAACACGAAATCCCGCCAATCGACGAACAAATACTCATTTTACACAGAAACAGATATAAGGAAAAGGGATAGGAACACACATAAAGGCCTATGAACCTTGCCTGTGTTTCTCCCCACGAATTAAAAAAGCGTATTTTGAACTTCCTTCTCACGCCAGGACACAGCATTCCTCTTTTTCGGTATTATTTAGATGGGGCGGTAAACCAACTCTTGTGCCTATAGTTACAAGCTAACCGATGCCCACATCGGGCTATCTTCACTCTCTTCTCTTTCCTAAATTATCATTCTACTCTAAATGGCGTGCCTAACGTCCGGCCGTAAGAAACATGCCTAGTCCGAGCTAACCACCGCGACTGCTAATACTTATTTGCGACATACGTGTTTAGATGAGCGGTGATTAATAGCGCAATTAGTATTCCGAAAGAAGTATTCCAGAAGTTTCACATCCCATCCTGCATTCCTACCTTGGCTGTTTCCCTTCTAGTAATCGCCACCAAGATTGAGTGACTATTTTACCTCTGGAATATTTTATCGGAAGGAATGCCATCACGCAACATTTGAGTTCAAGGGATGCTAATATGGTTTCCCGTTACCTTCCACATCGCAGTACTATGGCCGATTCCGTGACTTTCACTCTCCCCCATTTGGTACCAGACCGATCTTCTGGCTCTGCGCCATCAATGTCATGTGTTGAGACTGCTGCATCTCACCACTGCTGCAGGATAGTTCATCGTAGGATCTGAATTTCTCGTTATTCCAAGTGTACCTACTTATGTACAAACTAATAATTCTGAAACTATGGCTTAGGCTCTAACATCCCCCAACACACGCTCTTTCGGCTGTCGCGATACTTTTTGTACAGGCCCTTCTTATTACGAAACGAGCATAATATGTTTTCAAAGATTTTACTCGAAAAACATAAATTGTTTAAAATCAATAAAAAACATAATGTTTATAATTGACCATCGTTCTGCGTAACATGTTTGAGAATAGTTGTTTTCTTCTTTAATAGCAGATTTGATACGGTTTGAGAGTACAACTTACACTTACATATCTATAGACATTTAATTAAAGAATGCAAATGTATAACCAAGTAACTTTTCTGTTTTGTGTACGTAATTTCACATCAATGTGACGATAAATGATTTACATAGTAATAGTTTATTCGAAATGAGTAACCAAAGGAGGAAAAGAAAGAATGTTTTGATACTCATGGACGGTGGATATTTTGGGGCCAGGAGGCGACCCTTTAAACAGCGGAAGACATGCATACTACGACATACCGGTATATACAAAGATATAAACAGAGCAAACATTTTAAGACATGTGATGAAAGGTCTGATGGTTTGACATTGGCTATGAGTGACAAATAATTTTTCCCCAATTTAAAATTGCAACTAATGGCTGCTATCCCTTATATGATTTTGCCGTAAAATACAACATTAATAGAACATTGAGAAAGAAAGTACTCATTCTAGATACTCGCAAAAAAAGAGAGTTCGAATAATAAACTCCCCTCAGCATTTAAATGTTATCAAGGAATTCTCTCGACCTCCAGATGCATACAGCCCTTACGAATGGACTGAAAGGGATGATTGCCAACATAGCTTAACGAGTCGACGAAATCCCACGATCAAATTTTTAGTCATCCGCCTCCCGCGCTCCCAACTTCGCTGCTCGTAATTTCTGCTGTTGGTCTTTTGACGGGGGAGCAATAATCGGCGAGCTAAACAGCTCACCATGACGACCGTTCCACATTACGCGGGTTACGGTAGAAACGAAACGCACACAGTGCCGCTTGAACGGGGAAGAAGCCCTGTGTGACACTTGGGGATAATGAACATAATCTACGCGGACGAGTAATAGGAACGCATACGAGTATAAAGGACGAACACAGGAGGACATGGACACTTGAAATTGAGGGGCCGGCAGCACCCTCCAGTGCGTGTACTACAGTGCATGTGTAGTTTTGTTTTCTTTGCACAGAATGGACTCGAAGGAGGATATCCACTTCCCTCGGGGAGGCGGATAACTCCCCCTGGAAAGTACATGTAAAAAAAGATAAATATTGTACGACTAAGTATGATCAATAAAAAAACGAACCCAGGAGAGGTGGGGAAGGCAGAATCGAGCAGATCAAAAGTGCAAAAATATTTCCTCGACCGGGCCTTGAACACCGGACCAGACATGGCACATGAAAGAGTGTAGACATATGGAAGAGTTTAAAGTTGATGAGGTATCAAGGGATTTCCTTGGAGTACAGATAGATACTCAAATCTTTTTATAAATTGCTCTTGTTATGAAAAGCCATTAGAAGAAATGGATGAATTCCACCAAAACATAATTCCATATGCCCTTTGTCATGATGGACTACAATAAGTGTGCCAATATATGCTAAAGGGCTAACTATTTAGTAATGAAGATTTCTATAGCTAGTGTATTAACCATTTCTGGCATATTGAATATATTTATTTACTATTATTCAGTGAGATAATCCATATAATGACACAAATACATACACATATGTGTAATAACACATGACAGAGGTAACAATTTTAGGAGAAACTAAAGTGGATAGTAATTTATATTATGATAACTTGATGCATAGCTTATTAATATTAGCCTGAAAACATCTTGAATTTTAATGATGGATTATGTGAACTTCCATTTCTTAACTTCCCCCTAGTCAACAAACTGCCTGTTCTGCTGAGGACAGAAACACTAACCTCAATTTTTATTGTTATGATGTCTACCTATCTACATCTACATCTACATAATACCCCGCAAGCCGCCGCAAGGGCGTGTGGCGGGGGGTGTTAGGTCACCAACCGTAAAAAAGAAAAATACCACATGCAAAAAAAAAACAACACGGAAAATTACACCCACAGCAGCGCACACACTCATGCAAAAATCCCTTCATCCAATACTCATGCAAACACATAAACCGCAAAACAACTAAAAAACTGCACCCCATGATGCAGCACGAAAGACATCCTACAACACGGAAGCCAGGACACAACAAGCAAGAAATTGAAACATCACTACCACATGAAAATGCACCACGAAACACTCTACCCCCAAAGAGTCTCTAAATGGCAGGGAATGGGACCCAACGTTGCAGGTAGCAGGAATTTGCCCCCGCGGAGAGGGACGAGGGATTGAAAGGGAAACTTAAAAACAGATGAACAGAACATGAATGAGGTCATTCGGAAAGAATGGGTTATTACAGAAAAACACATGAGGTTAGTGGAAGAGCATGCATTTAAATACAACTAATTATTCTTTAGATGCTGACGGTGGCAAGTGGAATTTTTGCTATCTATAACCCTGCAGTTGCTATCCCGTATTGTCCGTGGGAAGAAGGAGTCCTTGAGTCGGCTAGTTCTGGCATCTATTTCCCGAATTTTATATGCATGATCCAAGCGACTAATGTATGTAGGAGTACGAATAATTTGTGAGACCTCGGTGCTGAAACATGCGGATCTAAATTTATTTAATAATTTAAATCTTGCATTGAATCGTCTCTCAGCCAATGATTCCCACCCCAAATCCATGAGCATTTCGGTGACGCTTTGCGTTTTATCGTAGGAATTTTTTACAAAACGGGCTGCCCGGCGTTGAACCTTCTCAATTTCCCGAATGAGACCTTTTTCACTCGGATCCCACACGCTGCATGCGTATTCTAAATGAGGCCTTACAAGAGCGTGGTAACAACGTTCCTTGACCTTCGAGTCACTTTTGCCGACAATGCGTCTAATGAATCCCAATTTTTTATATGCTTGACCGCAGACTTTACGTATGTGAGTCCCCCAAGTTAAGTCTTTGGTGAATGTGACACCTAGGTATTTTACCGTATCAACTACTGCTAGGTCACCTCCAGCTAATTTGTAAGCAAATCCCGTTGATCTTTTAAAGAAATTTACCACTGAACATTTATTATAATTTAGAGTCAATCCCCAGTTAGAACACCATTTAGTAATGCAATCTAAATCCTGCTCTAGAATAAAACGATCCTCATCCCCGTACCAATCTAGCAACCATCTCTCCTTCCGTCAATACTATATACTTACAAATCCTAACAAAAAATGCGAAAAACACAAAAGTCGCGATACTTTTTGAACAAACCTCGTACATACACGCACATATATACAGGGTTCGTCCGGAAAATAAGTGTACTGAGCTCAGGAAAAAAAATGTATTACACTTTTACATATCTTAAGCTAATATTCCTCAAAATAGGACCCTTGTGAGTCGATACACTTGTTCCAGCGGCGTTCCCATTCCTGGAACGCTCTCGCGAAGGCATCATCGGGAACCTCTCGAAGACTCGTCGTCGACCTCTTCTCTGCCCTCCACGAACATCTTGTGCCACCGAAAGATCATGTTTCTGGACATGGCTGACTCCCCGTAAGCCTGGTTAATCATACCGACAGTTTCGGTAGACGATTTCCCAAGCTTTACCGCAAATTTGATGGAATAACGCTGCTCCAAAAACTTCGGCATCGCGTTCCGTGACGTGGGTCGAGCGTGGAGGTTCGCGTTAACAGAGCTCCTCACTACACCGCAGCTCAGAGCCGACTGCCTTTTTCAGCGTCGCTTGCCAACATACCCCCCTCCAATCGCAGCCCATCAGAGCGGTGCTGGGCGCGCCTGGAGCGGCGCGCCCAGCCCAGGAGTCAGTACACTTATTTTCCGGACGAACCCTGTATATATATATATATATATATATATATATATATATATATATGTATATATATATATATATATATATATATATAATCTCTATTATCCATCATATTTTTCTTGGGAATGATAATTGAGGTGGTTTCCCGTTGCCTTCCTCAATAGTGTTTTTAACGTGACAACATCACTTACTGGCCGCCCCACTGGGGTTAGACGCCATTGCAGCCGCCTCACCGAGGAACAGAAGTTATTATTCAGGTATACATGCCACCGAGCAACCATAAGGAAGAAGAGGTCGATAGGATATACGATCAGTTAGAGGACATAATCACGTGTGTTCCTGCAGGGAAACATTTAATAGTGATGGGGGATTGGAATGCGACGGTAGGCGAAGGAAGAGATTGTGATGAGGTCGGGGACTACGGTTTAGGCACGAGGAATGACCGCGGGGAGAAAGCAGTTGAGTTCTGCAGGAGGCAGGGGTTAGTCATCACCAACACTTGGTTTATACACCACAAAAGACGCAGGTATACATGGAAAATGCCAGGTGACTCAGAAAGGTATCAGTTAGATTATATCCCGGTTAGACACAAGTTAAGGAACAGTGTCATCAATTCGCACAGCTTCCAGGGAGCGGATGCGGTCTCTGACCAAAATTTAGCTATTCTGAAGTGTAGCGTCCGTTTTAAAAAGATAAAACGGGGGCGATGGGTTAGAAAATACAATGTAGAAGCATTAAATGAATTGAAAAGGAAGGAGTACAAACAGGCGGTACAGGAAATTATGGAGGATGGCAAAGAGCTAAGTATTATCGAAGCAAAATGGGAAATGATCAAGAAAGGGTTGTCTAAAGCCGCTAAAGACACTATTGGAACCGTTAACGCTAAAAGGACTAGGAAACCATGGATCACGGATGAGATGATTACAAAGATGGACGAGCGGAGAAAATGCAAGAATGTAAATACGGAGTTAGGCAAAAATAAAGTACAAAGAATTAAACAATAAATTGAGGTGGGCAACAAATAAAGCAAAAGAAGCATGGTGAGGACATGGAAAGTCTGCAGAGGAAGGGTGAAATCGGTGCGCTGTACAGCAAAGTTAAATCTTTATCGGGAAGTAAGAAAGGGCAATCTATGCTGACAGTTAGAGATAAGGTGGGTAAGGTAATAGTTGACACAGGAAAGATCCAAGGGAGATGGAAGGAATATATAGAATAGCTGTATAGTAAAGAACTAAGACCAACAAAGTTAGACCATGAAAAAGAATATGACGAAGAGGAAGATAGCTTACGTCCAGGCATACTAGACAATGAGATAGAAAGGGCATTAAGGGAGATGAAACTAAATAAGGCCGTGGGGGTAGATAACATTTCCGCGGAACTTTTAAAATGCTTAGGAAATTGTGGGAGGAAGAGGCTATATGGGCTGATCCGTAGTATTTATGAGGAAGGAATCTGGCCGGAAGACTTTGTGAGAGCAGTTTTAGTTCCTATTCCGAAAAAGGTAAAGGCTACATCATGAGAGGACTACAGGACGATAAGTTTGATATCCCACGCAGCTAAAGTTGCTCTCAGGACCATAAACAAAAGGATAGAGAGCAGGGCAAATGATTACTTAGGGGATGATCAGTTTAAGTTGAGGAAGGGGAGAGGTACGCGTGATGCCATTGCAGTAATGAGATTATTAATCGAGAGGAATATAGAACACAACCAGGAGGTATTTGCCTGTTTCGTAGATTTCGAAAAAGCGTTTGATAGAGTGAATTGGGAAAAAATAATGAGTATATTGCAGAAAATAGGAATAGATTGGAGGGAAAGGAGGCTAATCCGCAACCTGTACATGTCTCAGACTGCTCAGGTGCGGGGGGGAAACGGGGAGTCAGGATGGACAGTGTTAGGAAGAGGTGTAAGGCAGGGTTGCCCATTGTCACCGTTGCTGTTCAACCTGTATGCAGAGGAAATGATCAAAGAGGCATGGGAAGAACTCGAGGTGGGAATGAAAGTGGGCGGGGAATTCGTAAAATCAGTGAGGTTTGCTGATGACCAAGCTTTAGTTTGTCAGTCAGCCAAGGGATTGCAAGTATTGCTGAATGAATTGGAAATTCAGTGCGACAAGTATTGGTTGAGAATCAATATTAATAAAACAAAGGTTATGCGATTCTCTAGAAAGAAAAAGGCTAAGCTAAACATTAAAATAGGAGGGCAAAAACTAGAGCAGGCATAACAGTTTACGCATCTCGGAAGTGTTTTGGACCAACACGGTCAAAGTAGTAGGGACGTAAGGAGAAGAATTGCGGTAGGCAAAGAGGCTTTCACAAGGAGGAGGGAGTTGATGACAGGGACTTTGATTAAGGATGTTAAGAAAAGACTCGTAAAAACTTTGATATAGAGCGTGGCTATGTACGGTGCGGAAACGTGGTCATTAAAGCAGGAGGATAGACATAGACTGGAGGCTTTTGAAATGTGGGTGTGGAGAAGAATGGAGAAGGTGAAATGGACAGAGAAGAAAACAAATGAGGAAGTACTTGGTATGGTGGGCGAAGAGAGGGGTTTGTTGGGAGCAATCCTATGGAGGCAGGAAAAGTGGATGAAGGGGGTGTTGACCGGCAGTGGGATGTTGAAGACTGTGATAGAGGGTAGAATGTTGGGCAAGAGAGGAAAGGGAAGGAACAGGATAGGGATGTTGGACGGGATGAAGGGAGGAAGAAAGTTCTCAGAGATGAAGAGGGACCTGATATAGAGTAGGATGATGGATTATTTTGTGTTTTATTAGGAGTAATAAAATATTTGTTTGGTAGTTGTGTCCATCCAAAAACCTACCTTAAGCGGTTAATTACCTTTAAAAAAAAAAAAAAAAAAAAAAAAAAAAAAAAAAAATATATATATATATATATATATATATATATATATATATATATATATATATATATATATATATATATATATATATACACACACATATATACACATTCACACTCGAAATCCCGCCTAACAGCGAACAAATACTCATTTATATAGAAAGATATATAAGGAAAAGGGATAGGAACACACACAAATATTTTTTCATTCGTGATCTGCTGGATTCCGCCTTCCCCACCTCTCCTTTGGGCGTGTTCCTATACCTTTTCTTTATATCTGTTGCTATATAAATGAGTAAAATGAGTACATACATATATGTATATGTGTGTGTGTGTATATATATATATATATATATATATATATATATATATATATATATATATATATATAACCGCTTCATCAGAGCAGAGTTCAGGCATCAACGCGAAAGTTGATTTCTTGTTTTCAATATGGTCGTCAACGGCCTCAGCAGGAATTCGACTCAAAACTCTTAGTCGGCATGGCAGCTGAACACTACCGCACTAGGTTTGAATTGGAAAAAGAAAGAAATTTCCAAATTCAATGAAATCAACGATCGAATTTTACTAGAGCAACTTCCAAACCCTGATTTTACTTAGTTTTTTACTCGATTTTCCTTAATTTTCCTTAACGTGGGCGTCTATTGCCTACACCCTGAGGCAATGTTCTGCAGACATTCTTATATTAAAAGGACGCCAATAAGGAGGCTGTTATTTTACTGATTCTACTGCCTTGGCAATAAACTTTTGCAGCCTTATTTGCGACTCGTGGAAGGAAATAGTCATTGAGGGTCGTCTAAATTGATTCAATTTAGACGGCACTTAATAGTTCCTAACATCGTTCAATAGTTTGATTAAATAACAGTAATTAAAAAGAATTTTAGCATCGGTGACTCGGTTTGTACTTTTATTCATTTAACCAACGGATTACTCAATTATCTTGACAGCACGGTCACTATGGGACACAAAATGTTTCTTTATCTAACTAAGGGAAAACAAAGAAGCCTTCAATCGATTTGGCTCAGATAAGTTGTTATATTTAGGTATAAATAATCAGGTGTTTATGTGTGAATTCATAATTACGGGAAATATCTTATTACTTTAAATTCTAAGGATTCCATAATCAAGTAATAGACTGAATCACCTATGACTCTTTGACTTTTTGAGTTTCAAAGAACTTAGTGAAGAATTACGTTTATTTTCGCTGAAAAAATGTTGAAAGTAATTTTTCGCAATGATAACATTTTGTGAATACAAAAAATGAGATTGGCTAATCTTTTGTCTTCTCTTTTTTCACGGTGCCTTCATCTGCGTGTTGCCACTGTTTCCGAGGGCATTTCTATTATTTGCCCCCTTCATCTGATCAACAGACGCGCCAGTATTGCACCGCTGGCTGTTCCGGGCTCCTCGCAGGCGGTTGTGTAGTTTCCCCAAGACCCCTCCCTACACTTCTTCGTTCGGCGACGGCCCCCGCCTCGAGTACTCTCCGCAAATGAGTGCCCCGAAGGGCTGCCGGGGGAGGAAGGGGAAATAGCGTCGGCCATTAGCTCACTCGCGGGACGTCGGCGGGTGAGGGATGGCGGGGGTACGAGGGAGGAGAACTGAGGTCGGGTGTGGAACGGCAATAACGAGAGAATATCTCTCTTCCCCCACTCTTCTCTCCTAAGCAATCCCTCCTCAAGTTACCCTCAGATAACATCCCTCTCTCTCTCCCCTACCATTTTTATTTCATCCCTCCACACCACCAGACCCTCTCTATTCCTCCGACCTCGAAATCTTAGTCGTGACAAGTGTAAAAATCTGATTTATCCGCCCGGGAAGAGTGGAAGAGAAAACGATTCAATTGTTTGGGTTGCTTCTTGGGAGCAGGGGAAGATGTCACGGAGGTGGGGTTAGACGAAATTAGGAAAGCGTCGCCTTGGAAGGAATCGATTGGCCGGCGTGGGCATTAGCGAGGAGCTCGTCTTTCACGAGCGTCGGATTTTTGGCCGAGAAAATCACACGACGCCGTCCTCCAGATGAGGAAATACTTCAAGGAGAGGATATTATTTTTCGGTAACAGTATAGCGTCCGTTGCAACTTCAAACCGAGAAACGTCTGAGATAGTTAAGTTATCGAAATAGATGCATCAGAAAAGTATGGGAGCATTAATGCCATGCACAAATTAAGGAAATCGGTCTGTATAAAATGTTTGCTTAATTTTGAAGCTTGCCATGCATAGGGAGCCGAAGATAACATGGTGGTGTACTTTACACGTAATTGGTGCATAAAGAATGTTTAGAGATAAAATGAATTGAGAACGCTGGGAAAATGAGACTTCGCCAATAATTTAATTTTTGCATAAACTTAAATGGCATCAACTTGGTCAATATAATCCATGAATCGCAAGTAACGAACTGACAGGTCTTGGCGCTGAGGGCTTATTTTCTGTCGCTTTTCATAGTCATCTGTAACTAAAATTTATTTCTTGCACATGGGGGGTAGGGTGTGAATGCATGAACGGGATTGGCTCAGAACGAAAATTTCTCAGCAAAATTCCCATGTTCATGCCATCCCGTTGGGTGTGCAACGTGTTTTTTCATAGCCGAGCAGAATGAGTGGAAAAACAGACGTAGAAGATTTGGAAATGGTAAGCAATAAGGCTTAATGGCATTAGTCTGTGACACTATTCATTTATTGTGTCATTTTACTAACTTGAACTTAGTCTTACCACACTTCTTCGAAATGTTTACTTGTTTCCGTAAGTATTTTAGAGTGCTGTGCTACAGCCTAGTTTCTAATCTCTCGCAATCCCCTCGAGCAATGAAGGTGAAAAATGTACTCTAAAAGATTATATTTATTGAAGACTTCACACTAAAATTGAATCACTTACAAAAGTGCTCAAATTAATCGTATTAAAAGAAATTGTATTAATTTTTTCAAATTAAAACAAGAATCTAGTTACTATTCAAATGTTCACTTCAAAAACAAAATTAAGCTTCACAGCGTAGCCATGCCTCCCGCAAAATAACGTCGTCGAGTTTCTGAAAAAGTTTCAATTTATTGCTAAAAGCTATTTACGAATGTTTTAATACGTCCTGCTCAGATCTGGAATATATTTCTTCTTTTTTTTCGCCCATTATACTAGGGTTTGAGAGCTGCGACTCCGACTGTATTTTTCAGGCAAATAAATAATTGGTGAAAAAATGTTATCATTCTTAGATAAGGGAGATGTCAATTTCAACGTTCACAGGGAAGGTAAAATTATTCCTTTCAAATCACAGGTATCATCGTGCAAATTTCAGATCTTTGGATAGAGGTATTAGCTACAAACCAGAATTGAATAGAAGAGCAGTCAGACGGAAATGGCTAGACTAGGAGGATCAGGTTTAAATTAATTTTTATGGCTCCTTCTGTCTATTGTGATAAGTTCATCGTATTTTCAACTTACCTTACCTTTTTCACGCTACTCCGTCCTGCCTACCATACTCATGAATAGTTCATGTGTTAAGTGCTTACTACTCATTTTTCCTTCGGTAAAGCATCCCAATTCAGTATTTCTTAGCAAGCAGAAAAACGCACTGAATGGTTGAGGCCTTAACTTTGTAGAATTCCATTTTTAACTCAGGACAAATACTATCTTTGCTTTCTACAAAATAAACTTTAATAAAGTTTATTTTGTAGAAAGCAAAGATAGTATTTGTCCTGAGTTTAAGCAGAAACACTTTTACAGAATCAATTGATGCGAGTTCCCTTTCAAGCTGAGCTCAATGGTCAATCAGCCAGCCGAGCCTTCCGCATTGCCGTTCGCCTCTCTCCCTCACCAACCCTCCCTTGTTTTCTCGTTCCCCATCAAAACCCACCGCCCGCTAGTTATACCCGGGCCTGCAGATCCAGCGGCGCACGACACCCTGCGTGTTTCTCAGTGAGGGTGAAATATACCCACCCCACGGGTCCGTTGCCCGCGGGTGCCCTCCTCCGTTCGCCGATGGGGATTTCCGTTGACGTCCCGAGGGTACCCCGCGAGCCCTGGGCATAGTGTCCTCAAGTTGGAGCATGACTTGAACGCCTATATGGATGTTATTTGATTAAAATTACATCTAACCTTGTGCAATTCTACAAGGAGTTGTAGAATCCTATGCCACGAGCCATATGGGTAATTAGTGATTTTAGGTAACATTTATTTTTCTTGTAGATGGGATATCGCCTATCAACGGAAATGGAAATCACCCCAGAGTCAGCATGAACTCATAGTGAATGAAAAATCATAAGTAGAAGTTAAATAGTGGGTTAAATTTTATGTTCCCACCGGTCTATAATGTATTATAACATAGAGTGATGAATATTCAAAATTCAACAATAAAAACAGTCTGATTAGGTACACATTATTGTTGAAACTTTATTTTTACTGCAAATTGCAAAGATTACTGTTTACTAAAAAGATTAAATTGATATGATCAAAATAGTTCGGCGGGATTATTTCAAAGTTCCTTGTAAAATAATCACATTAAATAATGGCACTTACCAACTATTTGAGAAAGTAAGCTTTGATTATTAAACATGAAAAATGATAACTTATTTTTCATATATGTATTTTACTATACATCGGAATCACAAATATTTGCTGGATTTCATGAGTTCATGTGAATTGCGGTGTTTAATTTTTGCTGTGCTTATTTTAATGTGGTAAAATGTTTTCCGGGAAAGTATAAGGACTCTAGAATAACATAAAATAAGAATTTACCAAATCCTCAGATTCTTACTAGATGGGACTGGGTGTTTTTAAGTAGGTGCAGGTGACTCTTTACCACCAAATGGTTACAACCTTTTGTTATTTATTCCAAACCTTGCCAGTTACGAATTTATCACTGAAACCAGTTTAAATGATTTAAAACAGATTAAAAGACTGTTCTTTTCCATTTATTCATTCTCTGGTCCATACCTGGTGAATATTTGGTGGTATGGCGATACAAAAGAGTGCGAATGCTTAAAAAAACTATTGCCAATCAAATTTTCAGAAATATTATAAATGATTGACATTCGATATGAAAACGAATTAAATGTTTTAGTTGCTAGAACACACTGCTTTAATTATATTAGGGCAAAAAATAAAAATCGTGAAAATACTAAATTTCTATTAAAATATATTTTTCAAACTGAAATGTTACAGCACCTTCAACATTTGAACGTGGGTAGCTGGTGCTGAAGATGTACATGTATTCATAATTGGACATTGTCACTTGTAATGATGGTTCAAAAATTTCTGTCACGCGGCTTTATGGAAAGGAAAATCAGTGAAAATTCTGGAATTTTCTTATAAATTTAAATTCTTTGCTTGGCCATGTAAGAATCCCGGCAATTCTTATCACGGCGCTAAGAAAACGTGGCAAAGAACGGCTTTTTGAAAACAAATATTGTAGGGAAATATGTTAGGGGCAGTCAAATGAAAACCTAACGGACGAACAATCTAGATCAGTCCACGCACCAAGGACATAACCCAATAAGAGCGTGCGCCTGTGAGTTGTCACTATGCAATTCTTCTACCACATTGATGGCAGAATTGATACGTAACAACAGTGCTGCCTCCTTTTGCGCAGACTGTGTTATGACGGGTGTTGGTTTTCGTTTGACTACCACTAGTATAACAAAAGTTGGTCAGTGTAAATAATCACGATAAAAAGCGTGCGAAAGTGAGCTGATTTATCAGGTGTAATGCATGATTTAACCATTATATTATACTTATTAATTTTCATAAAAGTACAGTTTAAACATGGTTTTTCATTTTTATGGTGGACAAGTAATGATAAAAAGCAAAACTAATAATTAATTGCTTGATTATATTCATTTTCAACTGGTACAGTTTCGTAAATATATATGGAGGTAGAAACTGTCATCGAGTACTATAAGAAATTTGGACAAACAACCTACTTTGGCATTCATTCATGAGCCTGACTAAGAATATTCCCTTTTGGTAAACTGCCACCTTTTGTTCACCAGCTAAATACGCATGTTTTTGCAATCGTGGGTATAGGCACAGTTTTCTAATTAATATTGAATGAATTCAATTAAAGTCACAGGATTGACTTCTCAACCAATAAGTACCCCATTATTGAAGGAAGCATGTGTTCGAAACTCCTCACGGATGCTTAAAAAACACCAAACAGTCAAAAAATGCAGGGCGGATTCGGAGCAGGTAGCTCAACGCATTATCAAGGAACAGTGAAAACAGAAGGCGTATTCGGCTGCATGGGGAGAATCCGGGATAGGAGCTGTGGTGCCAACTCTTTAAGTTGTAAAATGGGAGCCGGGTGGAATGGCCCGGCGGCATCCGTTTAATTTCGCACGCGGCCGAAGCGTCAGCGCTACTCGGGCTCTCAAGTGCCCAATTAAGACGCGGCCGCGCGCGCGGTGGGCGTCGCTCTACGGGACAACCTCGCCTCGAAGATTGCGTGAGAGGGCAACGAACCCTGGTTTTGCACGTGCCCTTACCCTCGCCATCCCTCCCCGGGGTCCAGTTCCTTGGGGAACATATATATATACAGAGTGATGGCGGAAGGGATTCGCCACTCCTATCACCTTCAGCTAGCAGTCCCTGGCTCTTTCCTAAAGGGTTGCCAACGGCGGTGGAGGGAGATTGGCGCAGATGTGTCGTATCGAAACGCTGCTCTCCGCATTTAAAATAGTCGTTTCAAGTGCGCGGCTAGGGTTTGTAATGGGTTTTCGTCTATCTAGCAAGCGAATCTCGGTTGTTTTTTTTATCAACCAAGCTAAGCTAATCGAATAAGTTACATTTCCATTAAGAAAAACTAAGATAAACAATAAGGAACCGTTTATTCTATAATCAAATTAGTCTTGTTTCGCTTCTAGTTCATTACCTATGCTAAGAAATTGTTCGTGGTCAAAATTAACAATAGTAAAGGAGTGGATGAATGAGATGATCTCCAACAGTCCGTTTTGCACCCATTCGATTTAAAATTAATATTAAATTTATTCTATTAGCATTAAATGAATACAACCGAGGCGAGAGATAGCATTTGATAAGATTTATTTGAGCGGGTGTACAAATTTCAGCCATAGGCGATATCTAACAACAAAACATAACCGGTTTAAAGAGATTTTTAAAAATATTTATAACCAGCATTAGGTCATTAGCAATACGTGTACACCAAATTAAAAGATATTTTTCCAAATCCTTGATTAGTTGTTTTTTTCATAATAATTTTCCATCACGTATCATATTTCGTAGCAATGAAAAACTACTTCGGCATTTCGGCCAAAATAAAAGTGTTTAGGATCTCTTAACAACTTAAGACCATTTTGATATTTACATTAAATGCGTATCGACCCTTTTGCATTTTACTGATTATATATTTCCTTACGAGTGTGTATTTAATTAAAGCATGAATTTAATTAAAATTGTCTGAGCACGGTATTAAAAAAATTAAGATAAGCAGTAGTCGGTATTAAAATTTGACCGGCATTGGCCGATACAAATTGACTTTTCCAAGGGTTATTTTTCTATTTTATCAATGGTCTCATTCAAACATTTTAAACTTGTTATAACTTATAATTCCTAAATTCTAGACTCTTTACAAATTTTCCTTACATGAAATTTTGGGGGTAATAAAAAATATGTCATGTTGACATATTTTTCATTGAAACCTTAACACTGGTCTCAATTCGAACATATATATTGTATGCATTTAAAATTTTCAGCTTTCTAAATTTAGTATTGAACGCATTAATCGTTGTATTTTCCAAGCGGAAGTTAAAGATCTGCTATGATTACAGACAAATGCTACAATTGCAAGACCAACTATCAGCACGGATTATCCCAAATTTTCTTGAGTATCATTAAAACATGCGGCATACATCTACATCGATACCCTGCGAGCCACCAAAAAGGTGTGTGGCGGGGGCATAATGTAGAGGGAAACTGGAATGCAATCATCCAGTGGAATAAGATTGATTTTTTTTCGCATTTGAATTATTTATATCTGCGGTTAACTTGCGACAACATTTGCTGACTCATTCATTGCTTTCATTAAGGTAATATAAGATCCGCTTGGATGTGACTAACTTACTAATATTTCTATCTTAATGCTCTGTTTTGAAACTGGGCTGCATAAAAGTGGAAGAAGTAATAATGTGGGACTTACGTTATTTTGCTGTTATAATTATCAAACCTATGTGTGTTCAATAAACACAGTGATATGCCCAAAGGTCGGTTTGGTAGGTGATGGCAGAATTCGCCCAGTATTAAGCCCTAAACGGCGTTTGAAATTCACACATCAGGGTACAATTCAGGGAAAATTTTTGGACAATTCTTTTCCCTGTGCCGGTTATGGCTTCCCAGGAAGATCTGGTATCCGAAAAATCACATAGCTTGGGTAGAGCCGAAGGTGCCTAGAGATGCTTGTCCGGGAATCGAATCTGGGCCAGTAGTCCAACGCTCTACCCGTGGACTACCACGTTGCGGAACCAGGTCATACGAGAGTACAAGAAGGCAAAGGAAGAATGGATAGACAACTGCTGCGAGGAAATTAATGACGACATGAAAAAGGGAAATAGCAAGATGGCTTATAAACTAGTGAAGAGGCGATTCGGTTAAAGAAGAAGGAAAACAAAATCGCAAAACATCCAAGCCACTAATGGAAAAATATCAATAGATGATGACAACATTGGGTATAGATGGAAAGAATACAATAAGAATATAAAAGAATCGAGAATTGGGAATATTTGAAGTACTCTATCAAACTTCCAAACCACTAAAAGATAGCTTAACTAAAGGTGAAAGCATGATAGGTAAAGATGATCGGGGTCCGCAGATATTAAGAAGTGAATTTGACAGAACCGTAGCAGACCTGAGAAACAACAAGGCACCAGGAATTAACAAAATAAAGACACAGTGGTCAAAGCGAAGGATGCCCTTTATGGAATAATCAAAGATAGCTACGGCAGCAGAAAGATAGCAGAAGACTTTGAGAAAAGTATAATGATTGCAATACCGAAGAAACCGAAAACAGATGAATGCGAAGGACACAGAAAATTAAACCTGGTGACTCAAGCTTTAAAAGTCCTTACTCGGATAATTAGCCAAAGAATAGAAGGAAGGATAGAAGGAAACCTCTCAGAAAACCAATTCGGATTCAGGAAAAACTGAGGAAAAAGAGAGGCAATTCTCAGCTTGAGAGTTCTGGCCGAAAAAATGGGACACATAAATAAGCCATTATATGTTGCATTCGTGGACTTGGAGAAGGCCTTTGACGATATCGAATGGAACAAGATGTTCAATATGCTATAAGTGCTTGAATTGGAAAACAACAACGGAAGAATTATCCATAACCTCCAAAAGAATCAGGTTACAAGAATGCAAACGAAAAATAGAGGAAAAGTTGAAGCCAAAATAAACAAAGGAGTAAGACAGGGATGCCACCTCTTTCCAGTAATTTTCATCGTATATCTAGAAGAGACAATAAAATAAACATAAGAATTGGGTATCAAAGGAGTCAAGGTAAATGGAGAAGAAATCTACATCCTCCGGTTTGTAGATGACATCACAGTAGTGGCGGAAACGCGAGAGGACCTGTAAGCAACTCTAAGTGCCATCGACAAGGTACTGAGGGAATATAATATGAACATCAACAAGAAGGACACTGAAATCCTTGTGTGTGGAAGAGATGCTATGAATGCAGATATCACAATTCAAGGATTGAAACTAGAGCAAGTGGAATCCGTCATCTACCTGGGCAGCAAAACACGGAATGGAAGAAGTTCGAGTGACATCAAGTGTAGAATAACCCAGTAGAACGCATTCATGAAGAAGAGGTAATTGGTAAGAGTTTGGTGTAGAGCATGGCGCTCTATGATTTCGAGACTTGGAATAGTGGCAAAGTCGACGAGCGAAGAATAGAAGCCTTTGAAACATGGTGCTGGAGGAGAATGCTGGAGATTAAATGGACAGACAAAGTAAGGAACGAGGAAGTATATAGAAGAGCAGTAAAGGCTGGGAACATATGGAGAACTCCTTGGCAAAGAAGGAATAGATGGATTGGACACAAATTCAGGCACAATGGATTGATTAGGAATATAATAGAAAAAAATAGAAGGGAAGATTCCACGAGGGAGACTAAGAGACATGTGCATATGATAAGTTAAAAAAGGACGTAAAACAGAGAATGTAGCTGGGATTGAAGGAATTGACATTAAATAGAGTAGAATGGAGGGCTGCAGTAAACCAATGATAGGATTGAAATACTGATGATGTGCATGTTCCATTAAATATAGTTTTACGAATTTCATTGTAAATATTTCATTTTATTGACATAATTTATCCCCAAAGTCCCGAAAAATATGTGATCTTCATTTCAATGAATAAACTAAAGATATGGAGACGCACGATATTAAAAACTTACGATAGTTTGTTTAAGATGGGTGGGTTTATAACCAGAAAAATTAGTCAAAATTAATGAATCTCTTTTCTTCTTGGAAATTTTTCTTATTTACAGCATACATCATAACGGGAGCTCAATACAAATTTTCTATGAAGTCCAAAAAATAGCAAATAATTGTTTCACAACCACGGGCAGTAAGCTGACTAATGGGCAAAATAACCACTAAAACAAATATGATAATTTACAAGATTTGTGGTCGTGATCCACCATAATACTG
This sequence comes from Hetaerina americana, assembly GCF_022747635.1. Taxonomy (NCBI): domain Eukaryota; kingdom Metazoa; phylum Arthropoda; class Insecta; order Odonata; family Calopterygidae; genus Hetaerina; species Hetaerina americana. The sequence continues at coordinate 1,242,427 of NW_027287328.1, forward strand.
GCATGGACTCACGTCAGCTAGTCTTCTCATTTCTTTATTCCCGCCTCACACCAACTTCTTCCAATAACTGTTTCACATGTTCAAACGATTCTCTGATTTTTAGCTTTTCCCATCCTTTGCTGCCTTCTTTATGGGTCTCCAGTAAGCCGCTTTTCCTTAGAATGCGCTAGATTCATTTACCTCATCCTTTGGAAGTGTGGCATTAAGCTTCCGTCATCTTCATAAAATTCTTGATTTATTGCCGAATCTGTCCAGTAGATCGTTAACATATTTAAATGGGACCACATGCATGCCCGTTTCGCTCTTCTGTTGTTACTAAATCAAGTTTAATGTCCAGAAAGGGTACCTCTCACGTAGTCAATAGTGACAAATAACAACGGAAATGGAAAATAAAAAATTAGCACGTTTTATTCAAAGGTTTTTTTTTAGATATACTGCATGCATGAGTTTTTTTATAGCTTTCTGACTATTAATTCCGCCCGATTTATTGAGGTTGATCTGTTAACTTTTGAGGGAAGACTTTATTTGAAATGCGTGGAACAGTCTTTTCATGCTGCTTCTTCCGTAACTGAATGTTCAGCCTCCCAAATATGCAGCCAAAATTTTTCATTGCCGATCGTTGGCATTCGAAGCCACCCGGAGATGCTGAGACGGCTTTCAAGGGTGGTTCCGAGCTTCTACGACTAAATTGATCTCAGCGCACCATTATGTCTAAGTGATATATAATAATGTGAAGCCTGTGTGCATTCCAAAGTTCTTGATTATTTAGGTGCGTCAGGATAAAATCTCACTCCTTGTCACGAGAATTTTTCCAGCGAGCGTCTTCGTTCCAAAGGATGTTCATTGCAACACTAGAGAAAGTTGAGCGTCAACGGGGTCTAAACGCTGTTACACTTCAGAGCCAACTTGCTGATTGTCTCTTTGCCGCTCAGTTTAATTCTATATGAAAACTAACTTCATTCCTTGGGCCTCAGGCCTTATGCCATCCCTTTCAAGTTTTTCAGGGAGAATTATGAACGAAACAGTCAGTCCATGCACTATTGAAATCACAATGATAACTAAAACAAATATTCTAAACTCTATTCTATTACCATCCGTTATTATTATTATGCCGACCCCGGTGGCGGCGGGGTAACGTCCTCGTCTGCCATTCCAAGGGTCGCGGGTTCGATTCCCGCCTGGGTGAGTTTCGCTCCATCTAGGGCTTGGGTGTTTGTAAATGTGACCATTATTATCGTTGTTAATAGTTCGATGTAAAGGCCAAAATGTGCTGTTTTCGGACTTATACTGAATAAATAAATAAATAAATAAATAAAATCTCTAATTTCATAAAATGGATGGATGGCAGTCTTAATCCAACGATATTTATTGCATTGTAGTAAAAAATATTAATTCTCAGTCGTTAGAATCTTTAATCCAATAACTACAGAATCAGAAAATAACATATTTCAGTAAACTTCAAGGCGCATTTGTCCAATTTCATTGCATTAATGACTTCTTCAGTTGCGACGCATTTGTGGCATCTCAATATGCGATTTTACAAGAGTTAATAATAACTGCTTTATACAGAGATTATTTTAATAAATTAGGAATTTTATATTATGATGTTGGGAAAAGAACGCAATATTTTGTTATAATAACAGTAAATATTGTGTTACCAGAGACTTTTGTTGGTGCAAAATACTTTCAATGAAGCAACCTCAAATACTGTATATGTGGAGATCGATAATACTTATTAAACTGTTCGAAAAAACTCTTGAAATTAGTGCATGATTACTGAAGTAGATTTCCATATTAAGTTCACATCTTAGTTCTACCCAAATGTAGAAAGCGCTTTGAAAAGTCATAACACAATTTTAACTTCCCATTTCCTTTTCGTGGCATTATAACGCCTTATTTTGTTTGGTAAATCGTACACGCAACAGTCGTTTATATTCTCACTCATCTACCATAGCTATTATTAATTAAAAGCATTGTATATCATTGCTTTAAGTTAAGACATCATAGCTTAAAGTAGTATTGACAATCGTAAACGGAGAATTGGCATTGTAAATCATGAAGGCTAATCCCCAAAGTGCAAACACACATTCGTGGCGGTGGGGAAAAACCAGAAAAGGGTAAGAAAAAGTGGGATAAATAAGGGGTAACAGTTAAACTATTTTTCTGCCACTTTTAGTACTAGAGGATGTAAACAATGGAAACTCCTACGAAGTGTGGAGGGACTGAGAAGCAAACTACCGAACTCCTAGAGAATTCTACAAAGATGGACGGTAGAGGAAGCGCTAAGGAAACCACTTTTCGTCAGCTTTGTAAACAACTGTATCATGCGGAATTCGGATGACCCAACGGATCTGAGAGGATGGAGGTGCGATGAGAAAGAACTATCAATGGTGAGAAAATGAGTAATTAGGGGATCAGGTAAATAAAACCAAGACCGAGTAATTCCCTAAGAAACAGCGAAAAATTATTGCTTCTTCAAGACAGCTACCACGAACGAAGTCAAAACCACGACAGTTGAAAAAGAGCGTGAGGGGATGCAGAAAATCACAGAATAGCAAATGAGGAGAAAACTGTAAAAAAACAAGAGTTGCCCAAAGTATAAGAGAAATTAAAAAAATATTACTGAGTAGGAGTGACAAGAACTGTCAAATGGCGATTGGACTTTGAGAAAATAGATAGAGAAAGAGAGGGGAAGGGAAGAAATATAAAAACAAGAGAATAGCGGAAGAGAGGACAAAGTTAGCAAAACCAAAACTTGCATGTAGGTGAAAGAGGAGATATTATTACCGTGAGGGAGAAAGCAAAAAAATACTAGAATGGCGCGTGAACTACGAGAAAGGGGGGGGAAGAGATGAGTGAGTGAAGGGGAGTTAATAGGATTTTGGAGAAGGGTGACTCATGAAAATCCCTCACCCATGAAATATTTCTATTATTCAATACGAACGGTAACAAACGGGATTGGGACAATGCAAGTGACGAAGGAATATGGATGAGGAGGCGCGGCGTAGAGAGCAAGAGAGGATGAGAGAGAGAGAGAGAAAACCCGTCGAATTGCGAGGGAGGATTGTGGACGGGAGATTGGGAGTGGGGTGGCGAGGGGGGTGGGGGAGGTCGGGGGGAGGGAATGAGGGAGGAAGCAGTCGGTCGCGCGAAAAGGGAGCCCCTCGTGAGGAAGGGCGGGGAGAGGTCGGCGAGGCGGCGCGCGGGCGGGAGAGAGGACGGGGGTTGGAGCTGGGAACGACGCGTGGCAAATCCCCACACCCCCTCCCCCCGACTCCCTCCCCACAGGGTGGACCCACCCTCGCCTCGCAGCGGGGGAGGAGTGGGTGGGAGCGGGTGGGACGACGGAACTGGAGAGGGTGGGAAGCTTTCGCCAAGCAGTGCCGACGAGAGAGAACGGTGCTGGAGAAGAGAGAGAGAGCAGGGTGGGCGTGTGTGTGTGTGTGTGAGATAGATAGAAAGGATCTCTCTGCGACCGTGTTGGTGTGGACGAGGGCGTGAGGGACGCGGGGGTTGTGGGGCGACGAGGGAGTGGGGGCGAGTGGGAGGGTTAGAGGGGGTGGTCGAGGGGGAGGGTCGCACGGGTGGAGATATCCCTTGGCGGATCGCCAAGAGCCGGCGGCGTCACCGCTTTCCATCCTCCACCACCCTCCCGGTCCGCGCCCCCGTCCTCTCCCGGAGCATGCGCGCGCCCTCGCCGCACCCGCCACCCCCTACTCCTCCTCGGGTCGGGTTTTTAGGCTCGTGACCCCTCGGCGAAGAGGTTTGAGGTGCCTTGTGAGGGTGGGGATGTTTGGGGGGAGGCGGGTGGGTGGGAGGGACACCACCACACCAGGGGACCCCCTGCTGCTCTCTCCCTCTCTCGAGCCCTTCCGTGTCCCCTCCTCCCTTTACCCGCCATATCCGCACCGCTCGTTTTATGGTACGTCTATGTGTGGGTGCGCGGGTGAGCTGGAGGGCTTGGAGTGGGAGTGGAGGCGGGGTGAGGCCCTCTACGTGACGGGTCTGCCCCACCTCCCTGCCCCCAAGGGTGGAGGAGGAGGTAGAGGGGGTGGAATAGGTATTTGGCACACCGGGAGAGGGATTGGGAAAGGGAGGGAAGGACGATTATAGGGTGGTGGGAGAGTGGCGGAGGAGAAGGGGTAGGGGAAGAGGGCATCTGAGGACGAAATGCTCTTCTGTGTGGGTGTGTGCGTGCGCGCTTCTCCCTCTCTTTTCTTGCGTCCTTCTCCTGGCCCCCTAAAAGACCCTTCGTCTCTTCCCTGCCCTCGCTCTCCCGTCTTCAATATCTCCTTCGCCGAACATGATGCATTAAAGTATGAATAATATATAGATAATATAAAGGCGTTGAAACTAGAAATATAATAACGATAATAAGGCCAAATTTATGGACACGAGGACATTTTCTTGTTCTTAGAATTATTATATTTTTAAATGCTATAAATTAACATCCAAGGTTCTAAAGTGAGGTGATGCGATTCAAAAGAGGTGATCATAGAATTTATGATAATCATGTGATTGCCATTGTGGTGCTTGAAAGTGAACCTCAATGGTTTATTTCCCTGGTATTTTTACGATGGTGCAACAATTGGGACCCACAGTGCTCTTGGATAATCTGTTCAATGGTCAAATTTATACGTGGGTTGCATCTACTTAAGAGATGAAACAGTACTGGTGTTGTGACATACTTGTATATTTAATTTCCTATCTTAAATAATTTAACAATGGGAATAGGATGGATATTTATGAAGAAGTTATGTGACTTAATTATTCTCCCTCCGATTTTGAGTTGGGTGGTTTTCTATGAAGCATTTTCCTCACTATTGTCGTAATGACATTGAAACGGAAGATGAAAAACTTCAGGTTATGAAAACCACGTCATTAGTTCCTGACACCAAGCAACAAATTTCAATTCACCGAAGTTTCCTGTAACTCAATTTGTGGCACCATATAAGGATAATCCATTGAAAATCCGGTGCCTGCTCGCTTGGTGCTATACATAGTCATCTTATTTAATTAATCGTGGGCCTCTTTGTTTATTTAATCATGGAGTAAATTTTCTTCAAGGCTTCGTCTTGAAGAAAGAGGTCTTACCTTTCTCGGTCTTACGTGTGAATTTTTTTTTCATCTACTACTTTGGGATTGTAGGAAATAGTCAATATGGGCATATAATCATAAACTTAAGTCTTTCTTTGGACAAGTGCTTTGATTAATTATTTGAAATTACTATGTATAATACTAAATAATAATTCAATAAATATTGTAAATAAAAAATAAGCATCTACTCACTGTACATTGGATTGTAGATTTACGAGTAAGATTGCATCGGACAATTTTCAAACTTTAAACCTGAGGTCTTATCTCCTTCTGAAATTCATTCAGAAAACACGCTGAAACCATTTTAAATAATTCTTGTACTTCTAACATCATCAACTTGCACAGAATTTTCTTTGCTTTGAAAAGTGTTCGTCGAAATCATCTTCAGGGTAAGTGAGTGGAAATATTGATAAATTTCATTCATAACGCTTTTTTTGTAGATCGTGTCTTCTTATGTTTTAAACGGGTCGGATGTGTCATGTCGGTGGCGTTCCTGCTTGCTATTCCTATGATTGTAGTCACACACCCAAGATTTGAGTAACGGTTCGGAAATAGGTGTTGAATAAAACTTTTCTGTCTGAAACTCTAAAGAACGTGATGAAAGACGAAGGTTTGCAGAGTACAAAAGCGTCCGATGGCTTAAAAGCAACGCTAAATTTGCGGAATTAGAAAGGCTAGTTTGGCTGTATAAAAAATTAGTTGTCAAAGAAGTTTCGAAAGTAAAATAATTCCTTTTAATAAAGGATATGTACAAGGCAAAGCATATAATTACAGTTTATCACAAAGGGTATGTTTTTAGTAATGGCTCAATATCAAATGTCATATCAGTTGCATTGTAGGTTTGAGGTAATTCTACTCTCCATTCTGCTTTTGCCCCCACTATCTTTCATTTCACCTCGCGTTAGCCTAACAGTCTATATTTCCTCTGTCCAATTCTTGCTTGATATTTTTCAGATTCTCCGCCTCAGTATCGTCCAACCTTTTTAAGTCCATATTTTTACTGTGGCATCCCTCTTCTTTGCCATCTGCATGGTTGTGCACGTATTTCGTGTGATAGCAGCCGCGGAGGGTTTGCCTCCTCCGCTACCAAGAACGACACTCGGTCCATAGAGTCGACTGGGTCCCGTAGTTGCCAGAATTCACTTTCGTATTGGCACCATCATAGTTTATTAGAATAAATAATTGAGATGATTTCCTGTGACCGCATTAAATAGTGTTTGTAACGTGACACCATAACTAAAATGGTAGTCTGACTGGGTTTGCACGCCTTCGTAGCTGTCACACCTAGGAATAGGTGCTACTCGGACTACTTTAAGTCTGGGTTCTTAACCTTCGAACTATTTAGCATGGTTGACCCTACTACGAGCAAATATCATTAGTCGTGCAAACACGTATATATGGGTTATAGGAAGACTCACGACTTGGTTGCAGACTGCGGGGAGAGGATAGTGACTACTTTTGCAAATACTTAACCATTTCGTTAAATTATTATTTATTGTAGATCTAAAGGTTCCATTTTTTTAGTGTGGTGATCAAAATATCACGATCAATTCACTCGCTGCGTTTTCAGTTGGTCATTAATTAGTGGCAGTTACTAGTTATAGTTTGTTCGCTTTTTAGCTAAAGAAATTGTAAAAAATATCTGTCATAAGAGCTATTTGTATTAATGTCACATTTTTCGAATTATTCGCGCGCGTAAACCAAACCGATCAACTCGAAAATATAAAAGGGTAATTCATCAATTTCCTTCCTAATTTCCTCAATAAATCGTACAATAACAGATGATATATTTCCCTTGGATTCAAACATGATAAATGATGTACACGTATGCCATCTTGGAAACTATCTTCCAACCGAACTATGTAATGCATCTTTCAAACACTTAGTATAGGTGCTCCGTTATTATATTTTTCCGTAAGGGTTCACAAATTACTTAGGAAATCAGGGTTAAATTCCCGGCTCAAAGTATTACCTCTCCTTTATCATAATTTGTTTTCCAAGCATTATCAGGTGATCCGTCTTATTTTTATTTAAATTTACCATCGCGCTGCCAGGAGTTAAGTGTAACAGCAATAGTGCGAAGCGGTAAAGTAAAAATTGTTCATCGTGTAAGCTACATGTGTACCCGTCTTAGCAAAACTTTCTTTCGCCCAATAAACGAGCAGCAAGTTTCAGCGCAGAAAATTTCAGGACCTAATACAGGTACTAAACGTTTCATTACTATTGCATGGAAGTTCCTGTTAGTAAATTTTGAACTGAGCAATGCAGTAAAAAGTTCATTGAGCTGCAAGTGAAACCGTTTAATGTGGTTGCGGAGGATCTGTATGATTTATTATATTATAGAAGCTCTTCCATCTTGAGTAATTTTACTCATTCGAGCAATTTAAGAAACGGGAAAAAGGAGGGCATCGCAGAAAGTGGGCCTGGTTTAGCTTCTTTACCATTTTTTCTTTGCAGTTATACCTCAGAGTTACATCATAGTAATCAATTTTCAAATCCAAACTACTAGTAGGTACTTTACGAGGACATGAAAACTTATTGCATAAAATAATGCAAAGGGAAATAAATGAAACATTGGAAAAGTATTTTTTGAAACAACTCTTTTAGTGTAATTTCGGGCAAGATATCAGTTTTTGTTGAAACGATATGAATATTTCATTCATCCATAATTCCTCTGGTGGTAGATCTCCAATGCCATAATATATTATTCTGAAATCGGGGGAAGTTCACAGTCAGGTAGAAATCCTTCAACAAGGCAGAAATCTCTCACAAGAAATGGATACAACATCTAAGATAAGACATACGTAACTTCAGGAGTACCAAAAGGAAGAGTTATAGGGTCTAAACTCTTCATATTATACATAAAAGACAAAGGTCCCACGTTACCAACAATCTAAGATTATTTGCTGACTATAGATTTATAGACAACATTTGTACCGGCAGACAGGGTCCTACTCGAAAAATTTAGAAAATATATAATAATAAATATGGAATCGAGCATTTCGGAACAGGTCAAATACTTTGGGTCAAACCTTTCACAGGATACACACATAGGAAGAATGCATTGGTTAGCCGCAAGTAAATTAGGTTTCAGTTGAACTTTTGTAGAAAAATTAAGGCAATCACATTGTGTTGGCTAGACCGCATTTAGAAAACGTGGAAAGTACCTTGAATCCATGGGAGAAAACGTGGATTAAAGACTCACACGTTCCAAGAAACCTCGGGAGATGCCGCGATAGTAACTTTTAACGGAGTCATCCACTGTCCTTTAGATCCGGATTCGAATCCCGTAAGAGGAAAATTTTTTACACTCTCACATTGTTTCATTGTGACTTAAATAAGGTTTAGAGATTATCCGCTAGTTTTTTGGAAATTGCTATGAGAATGGAGTAAGCGTCACGGTTATGCTCAAGAATTCAGTCTGGGAACCTCTTGATCCTAGACAGCAAGCAAACCATAGACTTACAGAGAAACAGAAAACATCTCTGTATTTGAATTTTTGGCATTATTATACCCGTGCGTGAGACTTTCACACAAGTGTCATATAATAATATATCGATATATATAATAGATGTTATATATATATATCTATATTATATATACGAGTATATGTATATATTATTAAGTAATCTACCGGCTAAGATAGATTTTGGATGGACGCAGCAACCAAATAAAAATTTGACCTCTAGCAAAACACTATCCAAAAATCTACTAGGTACAGACCAAGGCCCTCTTCATCTCTGTGTACTTCCTTCCTCCCTTCTTTTATCCCGTCTAACATCCCTATCCTGTTCCTGGCCTTTCCTCATTTGCCTAATATTTGGCCTCTATTGCAGTCTTCAACATCCCTATGCCGATTAATACACCCTTTATCCTTTTATTTTTCCTGCCTCCTTAGAATTTTTCCCAACAAACCCCTATCCTCGCCCACCAAACCTAGTACTTCCCCATTTATTTTCCTTACGTTCCATTTCACCTTCTCCATCCATCTTCACAGCCGCATTTCAAAAGCCTCCAATCTAGGTCTATTCTCCTGCTTCAATGGCCATGTTTCCGCGCCGAATATATCTTGGTTCAGTCCGGAGTGTTTAAATGGCTGGGACACCCTGATATGCGCCATTTCGCGGGGGTTCTCACCTCTACTATACTAGCAGATTTGGGAAAGGTTTCAAATACCGAAGCAGAGAAACAGTCATCGAAAGATTGGTTATGGGAGGCAGTGTGAATAGGGATGGGATAATTAAGGAAGGTGGGAGATTTGGTGAAATAGCGGTGGTTATTCATGGGGAGGGTTGGTGTGGTCGTAGATGGCAGGGCAGAAGTTACAGGAGAGGCGATGTTTTTTGAGGTGCAGGTGGCGTCAGGTTGGGAGTTGGTAGTAAGGGCAGTGGTGGGTCTTAGAAGATGGCAGCATTTCCGGCGTGGGTGGTTGCTTGGTGCTGATAGTGGCGGGGAATAGACTGGGGTGCTCACACGTGGTTTTGTCGACTTGAAGTTGAACTTGACGCAAGTTCGACGGGCGTTCAAACGAAACTGAAGGACAATGTTGGAATAAAAGTGATGTGGACTGACTGTTATTAATCATTGGAAAGAGTTATTATTATTACGGATTATATGTTTAATTTTGTGGGTTCCGGGGAAGAAAGTGGTGATAAGATTAGGGCATTTTGAGCGGTTTGGATTGGGTAGAGGAGTGTATTGGGCTGATGGTTTGAGAATTTTACTGTTCAGTAATTTTTCAGGGTACCCGCCTTTCTGAGGGATTCATGTAGCTGGCCCAGGTATTTCTTTTGGGAGGGGTATTGTTGCAGAGATGGAAGCCACGGACTGAGAGTAAGAAAGGGATGGAGCGTTTGTATGTGATGCGTGGCAGCTATTGATATAGAGATATTGTTGGTTGTTGGTCGGTTTAATGTGGACTGAGGTGTAAAACGTATTGTTCCGGAGGGGAATGTCGATATCTAGGAAAGTGATATTCGAGTCAGATATAGAAACGTGAAACATGCCGAGGAGGAATAGTTGAGAGAGGTAATAAAGGAGGATAAAGTTTCGCGTCAGTTGAACCAAAACAGGCAAATGTCAACAATATAGCGGGCCCAGAAGAGTGGTTTGAGGGTTTCTTGTTAGAGAAAGTTATGATCAAGTTTACCCATAAAATGATTGGCGTATGCAGGAGCCATACGCGTGCCCACTGCAGTGCCTTTTATTTGCAAATATATTTGGTCGTTAAATTGGAAAGCATACGCTATGTTTTCTTTGTGTTTCTATGTTTTAAAAATCTACATGTTTTTATACATTTGTGTGTCGCCGAAGAGCGCTACATATCGAAGATAAATATATATATATGTATTATATGTATAATATATATATATATATATATATATATTATATATATATACATATATATATATAATGTATAAAACTTAGCATTAGTGGACACAGACAAAAACACAGAAACACTAGTCAGTTCTATTCCTCTCTTCCTTGATGAAGGTGGCTACGACCGCCGAAAATTCGAAAGTTAGTGAGTCTCTTTTTTGTGTGTTTCTGTGTTTTTGTCTCTGTCCACTAGTGCTAAGTTGTATGCATTATTATTCCTCGTAAGTGAGACTTTCAAAAAGTATATTATAAATATATATATATATATATATATATATATATATATATATATATATATATATATATGTTCAGGTATGCATGTACGATAAACTTATAATACTGTATCAATGGCCCTAACGCTCCGCGACGCACACACCTCCGTTGGCTTGCGGGAGTATTCCATCTACGCATCGCTCGCAAGGACGTGTGGTATGGTGTCAGGCCACCATGCATTCTCTTTCTGCTCCACTAACTCCACATATTCATGACGCTCCGCGATCCTCCGAAAGGACATGTTGAAGAGGGATGACTAGAGATCGTCCACGAAGCATCCTTTATACACATTACGTATAATACGGTTAGCAATTGCATACAGCCCCCAGCACAGGTGTGTTGGGGGTGCGCTAGGACGCTAGCCATGAAGTAATTTGAGTGGGAATGTGACTTGTATTTTCGAAACTCTTGTCGCCAGTGCTTACCTATTTATGTCTTAGTGTTTCTGCCTTGTTTTTAGGTCACGAATAGTGCTGATGTGTGAATTGCACTCGCTGTTGGGCTTATTACCAAGTAAACTCAAACCGCACGATATCAAACGGGCCTTTGGGTTCATAAATGTGGCAAAGGTTTTTATTATTGATACCAATTAGAAAGAATTAGGGCCTAATGACGCTGCTCTAATGGAAGCTGGATGTTACTGTTCAGTTTAGCCCATTAATTCCTATTTTTGCGATTTATAAGGAAGTACCGATTCCAGTTTATTACATTATTATACTTTTTTGCGTATAATCGTAACTTTTGTATCAATTTGGCGCCTGGAATTTTCGCCTACCATCATACGCCTGTTTCAAACCCAAAAAAATCGTATTTAATTGTTTGTTCCTTTCCCCCGATTGCAGGATATCGTGCATGAAAAGTCTCCACTGAATTTTATATGGCGTCTCCTTCCTGAAACTGTGTTGCTACTGAAGTCGTGAGTGTCGAGAAATGACGTTGCCTATAATGATATGTAATAGATCTTTATAAAAGGGTCAGATTAAAGAAATTACTGGATGCTTACTGGGGTCATTTTTATTTCCAATTTTGAAGATAAGTATGACATTAGCTATTTTCCAGATCAGGGGTGCTAAAAATCCAAAATCGATTTGTTAAATATTTCTGAATGAATTTTCTCCATCCTATATTGAAGGAATTTTTCCAATCATCTCGAAATACAATAACGCTTTTCGTATTTATGTGGTTAAGAGGCGAAAATTGTGTTTTTCTGGTTATATCTCGCTATTGAATATTAATAAATACTTCTTCTCAGTTCTTGTTACCCCTGTCTCGCCTGTAAGTGTTTTGATCTAAAGTCAAAACTTCACCATCCTTAACATCTTCGGTTAGTCAGCTCACCGATTACATAACTGTCAGCATCTACACTTTAAAATAAATGCTTTACTTCAGCTCTTTTTTTTCAATACTCCGAAATATAATTATCGTTATATTAATCAGTTTGACCTCTTAATTTTTGCTTTAACTTGCTCACCACATGTGCTGAGAGGATTTTTGCTTACATTACTCTCTTTATTGAAAGGTCTTAATAAATCTTCCATATTATTTATTTTCCCCTGAAGATACCTATGCTCTGAATTAAGTACTCTTCTACACTCTTGTCGTGTGTACTACGTCCTACCATCTGTGATGCCTCGTTCGTATAATGAACTCCCTAACGATTGAGTGAAACACATGGCTGACATGATCAAAGGACAGGCCGCAGGTCACTATAATTTCTTTGGTGTAGATCTAGACGCAATAGCATGTATATAATCTTGAATTTTCATCTTTGTCATCGTCATTTGATAGAGTGCATCTAGCATTACACTTGGAGACTATTTTAGCGATATGACGTATACTTGACTTCTCGATGTAACCTCCTTAACGTGATTAGTAATTTTTAATTTTTACAATAGGCGGGGGACTACTTACAATGTTAACGTTGTTGTTAAAATTAACGTTGCCCTATATCTTCATGCTTAATTCTAATTTCAAATGAGTAATGGGCCGTTTAGTCTGCCACTTTTTCATAAAAATGTTAAGGATATATGGTTTTTAATTCACTATTTCATTTTACTAGCGCAAAATATGTCATTACACGTAGTTAAAACCATCTGGCCTGTTTACTGCATGGTTGCTGAATATCGTTTGAATAAAAGTAGGTTGTAGAAAACGTTGATATTAATCTGGTACTATCAGGTCCAAAAATGTTGAATGGAATAAGAGCAATTTCTCTTGGAGATGGGTTAGTTGCCGAATTGCGGAGAGGGTCGGTACTTATGCTATTAAGATGGTCGGGTGACTCTCCCTCCTGCACTAATTGCTTCCACCTTGCTTCCACCCATGGTACTTGTTCCTACTGTATTTGCCTGCCTTGTGAGTTGCAATACCTTAATAAGCATAAAACGTCGTCTCACAGGCATCTTAATCTCAAGTAGCAGGAAGTACTAATATTGCAAGCTCTGAGATCGAACTATTTTATAAAACATTAATTAATAGTATTTTTTGAGCTTTTACACAAAATTTTGCTCGTTCATATGGGGCCAAAATATTAGCTAAAATTTGACATAACTATGGGGCAAGTGCCTTTATTTTTCAACCACTGCCATGCCTTTTTCCTGGCTATGCAACAATTCAAACTTCCATTCATGTGACTTAAAAGTTTCCTTTTATATTTTCTGTTTCCTTGGGTTTTCATTTCAAAGAACGATTCATAATTTCGTTGTATCCTACCCAGTTATCTTAGCTTTTCATGTTTCTTTAATAATTCTTTCATTTCTCATTTATTGTTCGAACACATGTGTTATGTTTCTTTATTTGCTATATCAAATGCTTTTGTACTGTTTCTAAAACTGTACATCGTCTGTCCGTAATCTATCTCTATCTTTACCGCTGAAATTCAATATTTTCAGCCGACAAAGTGTGACCTTTTCGTGTCAACGTTTTTGATAGTTTCATCTTATTCCCTAAATTCTGGGACCAATTCAATAATTATTTTCTCCTCACAGAGTGCAAAGGAAAGCTGCATTTCATTTTCTTTTTAATTGGCAGTTTTTAGTACCCTTATTTAGTTAAATACGGGGGGAGGACGAAATCAGCCCGATTTTATCTTGATTTCCACTTTTGTTCGGTTTATCATGGAAACCACGCGCGCGGCCCCGTGGGAAAGGACACGTTTTCACAAAATGAATAGAGGGATGAACGTGCGATACTTGCGTTTTTGCTCAGGTGAGACGCGAATAAGCACGGATATCGATATTTCGCTCGGCTTCGCCCACCCAACGCTCACCCTAGATCATAATATAACGAGTAGTAGCTTGACGATGAGGGCTGTAATTAGCTCCGACGCTCCCCTTCCGCTTCTCTCTCCCACCCGTGTCATTATTCCTTCGCGCTGGTGGCCATAATGAGCCGACTATGATATGCTGTGAGGCAGGGTGAGGGACGGCAGACGCTTTCAGAACAGCAGTGATGCCCCTCCCCTTTATTCACCTTTTATTATCTCCATCTTTTTTTCATCCCGCCCCCTTTTGATGGAGAGCCGATCACGGCCGCAAAGAGACGGTTCTCGCCTCCCATCTCCCTACTCAACCGACCCCGCCGCGTGGGCTGCTCCACCCTTTCCCCATTCACCCCTCTCCCTTCCCGGTTACTCCCTTCACCCTTCCGCATAACGGTTCCCCCCACCCTCTTCCGCTTCCCCGCACCCGGGATTCCCTTTCCCGACGCCGCCTCATATTAATCTCCGCGCGGATGTGATAAATTCCAGGCCGCAGACTCCCGCGCTTTGGATATCCGCCGATATTCCACCACCTCCATCCACGTCTCCCCCACGCTCCCGAATCTCCCTTCGAAAAGCCTTTTTCCCCTCCTATTTTTGGTTCCTCCCTCCTATTTCCTGCTCCCACTCCCATTTCACCACCTCTCGAGCCGGAGTAGTAAGGCTGGGAATAATGCGGGGAAAAATTCGATACATCGATATATCGAAGCGGAGTGTGGTGGTCCTATTGCATATAAATGGTATTATTTGTTTTATTTATGCCGGGAATCATAGATCAAAGTTTGTCAAAACGAATAAAGAGGCTACTCCTACATTTTTTATGGGAAATTGGTGGATCGTTTTCCTTCTGCAGTTTTGGTAATTTTTACCGTAGCCAGACCAGGATGCTTTTTCGTAATATTTCATGTTTCGGTCAAATTCAGAATAGCTAGTATTTTCGCGCCATAGTTTCAGAACAATTTTCCTATGGATAATACTTTTTGCCCAAGGGGTATTTAACCAATGCGACATTAAATTTCATAGATTTTATGTTTCAAAATTTGAAAAATAGTTATGAGTAAATCACATCCTGTGTTGCACGTATCAATTCATCGAAACAGAACTATTATGAATTTTATTCCACTCTCCTCTGTTATTCCTTACTTCATTTTGTCAGTATGCATGGCCAGCAAACGTTCAGGGTATGAATTAAATAAATGTCAGATATTACGGAAGAAGTTCTGAGTGTACCAATACTTCTCCAAATACTAAGTGAGATACATAATTCAGCGACGATATGGCACACGAAAAAACATTTCTGTTGTATGTATGTAAGTATTTTACTGACAGCTTCGAACTGCCTTAGTTGATCATATTAGGTGTTGCTTTCGTTGACAGATTAGGTAGGTTCTTTCAAACCTAAGGCCCAAACAAAGACCCAAAATTTAAAGCTATTAACATTCAAACATGAGGTTTCTAATTGCAAGTAGCCCAGTAAGATAATGTTTATAATGCTCACATAATTACCAAAAACCCTCTCCGCTCAGAGATAATTTAAGAAAAGTGTTTCTTTGGAATTTGAAAACACTATTCTAGAGAGAAGTACGGTAGTAAAATGCTACGTTCGTGTATCAACCTCCCAGGCGATAATTGACAGACAAAATTATATAGTGATGATTACATCTCGTGTCTAATTCCATGCATTTTCTTAAGAATTGTCTTGCTATTTTACGTGGGTTAATTGTCATTCTGTGATAATTTTCGTTTTTTTTTCTTTTCCTATTTCCCGTAAGGTACTTGACTTAACCTCGAATTAATAGCTGCTGATGGTGTCCTTCCAATTTTGCCTTTTCACCTCTCCCAATTTATTTTTAATTTTAGAAGAAATGTAATTTATTAGGGCTCATGTGACCATGGAGACAAATTAATGACGGAGGGACAAAGCAATAGCTTTGTTTTCATTGCATAATATTGTTTCATATCTAATGTGATGGGATCGATCCAGTTTCAGATGGAATTTTTTAATCGCACCCTATAAGATTTCAGATCTCCGTTTAAGTAAGTGAGGTAAATCATCTCCGTAAACTGCCAGGCTAATCGATTCTTGGTGTCTCAGATTCACGAAACATAAAAGTGAGACACATAATAATTCTCATGCACTGCACGCATTCCCTCTTTTTCCTTTAGCCTGCGGAATTCCACCGCAGGCGGAAGCTTCCGCCTCGACTGCCGGAGTAAACAACGAATGCCTTCGGGCAGGGGGGGGGGAGAGAAACGAGCGCCGGCGTCCGCTTCGGGTGATTATCATGCGCTCTCCGAAAGCTTTGGCGTCGTCGAGAAAATGCGCCGTGCACGCGTGACTCGAAGCTCCGACCACTTGAGCGGCACCGCCTTCGCAGAAACCAGGCGCTCCCTCTTCTGCAGTACAAACGGGAGCGAGGGGAGAGCGGGGGAGCGAAGGAAATCAACCAGTGGGTCGGAATTCTGGGCTTGCACTTGGGGTTGGGTCTTCTTCCCTCCCTCGTTAGGGTAAACGCGAGCCGCCATCCCTTGCGCGCTTTTGTCAATGAACTAGAGGTGTCGGCAAAACATTCCAGTTCCCTTTCCAGATAATCGCAAAGGCATTGGCTTTGCTTTATTACTTTTATTTAATATTTACCAGTGAAAAATTTATATTTATGCATAAATATTTTCATGTAAATATGACCTGGAAAATCAAAAGTTGTTTTTCAAGGAGTGCATTTGTAGGAGTCATAATTTATGTTTTCTTGTTGATATTAACTCTAATGTTCAATTTATTGTAATCCACCTTCAAAAAAGGCATTTGAATTTTTTTGAAACCACTTGAAATAATTACGAGTGGTAGAATATTATTTCTTCGCATAGTGAAGTTCAGTTAGATTCATAGTGGGAGTTATTCAGGATATCTCAGTTGATCCATGTATCATATAGATCAAACTGCGTACGTAGTTTAATCAAGTGTGTTCATATAAATAGAATATGGGGTGCCAACTTCCGGGTACCGAAAAAGATTTAAACTAAAAATTCTTTGAGAGAATCTCGTCATTGTCATCACCACATGAGAAATGATGAGTTCCAACACTTCGAAGGAGTTTTTTTTGCGTCTCAAACACCACTTATTTGAAAGGTTTCTTTTCACTTATGAAGGCGTTTCACTTCCGTCTCAAATCGTACCAAGAGGAATGGTGTGGGCGCCGTTGCTCTCGGACTTCGTAGACACTGTGATCCGGGGAATGTTAGCGTACTTTGGGCGCACGGTCCCTTCTCTCGTCCGGCGGTCCGCCGCGTGGAACGGTCTTTTTCAAACGGTGTCACATTTGCCGAGCGCTAATGGGAGAGTGACGCAGGAGGGAGTGAGTTCGAGGAGGGTGGACAAGGGGGGTAATGGCAATGGAACCAAGTGGAGAAGGTGAGGTGGCGGAGGGAGGGCGGAGGGAGAGGGATGTTTTGAGCCCAAGCGCGTTAACGGCGAGAGGGGAGAGGAGAAGGGGTCCCGTGGAGGGTGGCAAAGAAAAAGGAAGGGAATAGATCTCGGCGGCGATGACGCGCAAACTACTAAGGGAGCGGGAGGGATTCCGCCGCTTTGCCCAGAGGTATCCCACCGATCGGCGCCTCGCGACGAACTAGGCTACCTCCCAGCACCACCGCCTCATCTATTGGGCCGTTTCAATTAATCGGTGGTGATGTGCGTTATTTCATGCGATGCTGGTTTCGGTTTTTATATACTCCACTTTGAGTATCGATCCTCAATTAAAAGGAAGTATAGTACGATATCGAGGTTTGGCAGAGGGGAAGAGTGGCCTGGTTTGCTTGAATTATCAGCAAAATGACTGGTTGACTCTTGTTCACATCCGGTTGAGATCTCAAGTTTGAAACGCTAAGGTTTACTGAACTCTACGGTCATTTTATTTCTAGAAAGGGATTTTCCTGCGGAACCACTCCGGTATCCTTGCCCTAATGTATGCATTTCACATGCATGTAGTGGTGAACAGTTACCCTCGCGAATAAAACCAATATTTACTTTGGTTAAATCATGTACTTAGGCTCGAATCAGCTTTATCTTTATCGCCGCAGGACCGAGTAGTAGGTACCAATTGGCTATCCGTATATTCCTGTCGAGTGGCACATTCCTAATGTAAATCCAATGAGTGGATGGTAATGCCACGGTGCGATATGGACGAGGATTCTGTCATCGACATCACACTGCCGATGCATCGAAACAATGACGGTTAGAATTCAGTATCGTACACACGATGCTCACTTTCGAGCATCGGACACCATCCCCACCCACACCCATCCGCTTAACTCCCCCTCCCCCCGCGCTGAAGACCCTTTCCGAACCCCTCGACGAGAGGGACAGGTTGCGGGGGAGGCTTACGGGGAGGAGGGAGGGAAAAGGGGGCGAACGGAGCGTTAGCGATTCTCATCTCGCAGATCCAAGAGGAGGGGGTGGCGGAAACGTGGGAGTGAGTGTCAGGGGAGAAGAAGGGGAGGGTGAGTGAGAAACCGAGCGGGAAAAAGTAGTGGAGGAGAGTCGGGTTGGGGAGGATTTGGATGGGGCGGAAGGGGTCAGGGGGCGTGGGGGAGGGAGAGGGGTGCGTGGGAAATGCTGCATGGAGGGAAGCTGCGAACACGAGAGGGGGAGGGGACGAGGGTCGGGGTGTCGGAAGGCGGGCGATGGCGTGGAAGGGGGGCGCGCGGCGGCGGTGGAAGCGCTGGAAGACTGGAGTTAACGAGGCTTGAGAAGGATCGGGCGGCGGATTGGCAGGGTTGGGTATGGGAGGCCGGGAATGAGGGGGTGGAAACGGGAAAGGGGTTTTCTTGTGCTAGAGGGGAAGTATAAATGAAGGAGAAGGAGAGAGAGAGAAAAGAGTATGAGGGGGTTAGGAGTTTGGGGAGAGAGAGACGGGACTGGTAAGACGAAGATAGAGTCGGAAGAAATATCGATCTATCGAATGATTCGGTTCCGCCATTTGGCTGGGTGTGAGGGAGGTCCTTCTTGCTCCCGCCCTCACCGCTCATCCCGTCTCCCCCAGCATCCTTTCCACAACATCCTTTCCGCCTCCCACCCCCGCACCCTCTTTCCTTTAGGGCGTTGGATATAGCTCGACTGAAAATGCCCCCGAAGGCTCTTTATCTATTTTCTCGGATCACGGCACCATATGTATATTTGTCGACAAACAAGTTTATTTTCAAGAGGCACATAATTTTTTAAAAAGGTGCCTCTTTTTATGTCGACGGATATCTTTCAAACTGAAATGTGGACCAGGAATTTCCTTCGAGGATCTTGACCAGGAGATTAATAATCCAGAGTTCAAAATGTGTCCTGTCGTCGCGGCTTTGAATACCGTATCGATTGAAGGAAATAATACCCAACTTTGCACGTTTAGCAGAGGCAGATTTTGAGATGGCGAGGGTTGTTCGGGTCGCATCTTCCATCCCCTTCCTTACCTTTGCGTCTTCAGGCGGTTGATTCTCCACCCTCCACCCCAGACTCCCGTTTCCCGCTTCTGTCGGCCGTAAACCTCATCCACACGTGACGGCGGCACCATCCTCACACCACCGCTTACTGAAAGGCGGGCGAGGTGCGCGACAATCTGGAGGGCTACGGGTGACTCTGACGCCACGGGGAGGTTAAGGATTTTTATCGGAGAGGGGGAGACGAGGGGAGGTCGTGGGCGATTTCTTCGTCTGACTCCTGTGCGCAGCATGCAAATAGCATTGAGGGGGAGGAAGTTAAAAAGGGAGGGGGGAAGCGTGTCTCACCTCCATCTCGGGGTTCCAATAAGAAATCCCGCTGCAACGGTGTCCGCTGGTGGCGTTACGAAACGTTTCGTGAGAGGAGGGGATTGAGTTCGGAGAAATGTTCACGACTTAACTCGGGGAACTTTGTAGATAACCGTCGGCGAAAGGGAAATCTCCATGGGCGTGACACCGCGCCAGGGGTGTTGCGCGCCGAAGTAATATTAGGGAGGCGTTCAGGTGGAGCAGATGTAATCCTGTTCTGAAAATTGCTGTTGCTGTGAGACTGCATATTTTTTTCCAGAGTAATTTTACAATATTGAAACAATATAAAACTTATATTCTGTAGGGCTGTTAGAAATAGTTCTATATTTATGTTGAATATTGAATGCGATTAATATGGAGCAAAGCATTGCATGGATGCGAAGCCTGGTCTTTGATCCAAGAGAATGAAAGCAGAGATTTGGGAATAGAGAAGATATGAGGAAGTAAGCTGGGTGAAAAGGAGAACTAAGGACATTTTTTTTAAATTTGATGGAAGAAGAGAGGAACTAGTCAGGTAAAATCTGGAGAAGGTTGAAAGACTGGTGGAGGAAATATTGAGAGATAGATAAAATGTAGATAAAATGGTCTTAATTAATGAATCATTTTTGCGTATTTATCGTTCTTTGGAGTTTGAAAGACTTTCTTAAGGCTTGTATTTTGCTCCAATATACAGGATGTCATTGCAAAAATAGTGGAAAGTAATCGTTACATTTGGAACATAAAGAAAACAAGGTCAAACTGGTGTCTTTGAAATAATGATGCATCGTATTTCATGTGTTTTTACGAATTAGATGCCGATGAGTACAACAATATAAAAAAGGCTGTTTAACAAGTTAAAACGAAACTTCTTAATGGCAGCCTCGTATTTCCGTTTAATGCCTGTCATTTCACTACTCAGGTACGGTTTTAAATAGCATTTGGCTCGTGTTATTGATTGACTATTTTCACACTTATTTTGTATTTAGTTCCCACCGCAATGGAGAAAAATCTATAATTTTGTTTTTTTCTGCTTTTATGATCACATATTCAGTTGTTTGATTTTACTCCCAAAGTGACCATACTAAGGTAATCTCTTTGTGTCCCTCGGGGATTATATTCAAATCCCTGATTGGCTGGCCAACAAAATGTCCATATTTGTGGTGGAGATTGGAGGAATTGCTATTTTAATGACTAATGGAGAGAGAGGCATGAAAACTCTGCTACGCACGAAAAATTTTTATGTTAATTTTTTTACTGGGTTCGCCTCTAAAATTTGTTGGAATTTGGATGTCGTCGGTTGAAGTATAGAGCGGCCATAGCATGACCTGAGTAGTGAGCATTATGCTATTTTTTCAGAGATTGGTTATCATTGCCTTCCAACAGAAAGATGAAGCATTTTATAATCAGAGAACAGATTACACTGTCATATTAGACATGTGAATGGTGATATTTCGCGGAACTACAGCCCGATAGATTAGCTAGAAAATTATGCATGTTTATATTTGCAGCAGGTTAATTTCACCTGACCTAAGCGGGAGTCTTACGAAGCTCCGTCTTTGTTTACAAACAAATGAGACCTTAACTAATTGCTCTGACAAATTATTTCCCCTGATCTGGAATCTAAACCTTTTATCTCTGTTGTCTGGCGTGTTAACCATATATTAATCTAAGACAAACTCCACGAAAGCAAATTTTGTTAACGGAGTCTACATAAACCAGATTATCTTATGCACGAGTGGTAACAGCAATTAATTGTGTTTATTCCACAATGGCAATGCAGCAACATAAGTAATTTATTGCTTTTTACTTGAAGGTGTTCCTGCGCATCGCGATCAATTATACCCTTATTAGGAGTTTAAAAAAACCTTCCTCAATCTTTTTGGAAACAAAATAAACTTCCTATCCGCAGGGTACCTTCTAATAAACAACTAAAATGGAGGCTAATTCATTGAATATTATACGAGAAAAGTGAGTGATTCCAGCTTGGACTCTTGGCTAAGTAGGAAATACTACCAAGTATGCCTCAAAAAAGAGACATTTTCAGCAATTTATATCCTTCAGTTCAAATTAGTGAGTAATCTACTCAAATAGTTCAATTGTTTTTCCAAACCAGCGTAATGAGGTGAATAACGCGCCGGCCAGGCCCAATTTATCAATAACATTACTCATCAATAGATCAAGAATAACTTGAAATGCTTCTGTAAAAATATTTCACAATTCAGGGACATTTTAAGGGAAATGAAATTAACCAGCTTTAAAAATAAACATAAAAGCCACATTAAATTTTCAGTTCTTTATATTTTGTAAATTTCATGGCGTTCATAATACCTATTCTTTTCCTCCTTGTACCTTGCGCACCCAACATTCTTCCGTATTACACGCTATTCAACATCCCATTTCCTTTCAGTGTATCTCCTATCCACCTTTCTTCTTTGAATGTATCCCTTCCTCTCCCGTCATGTACTTCATCCTTTTTCCCAACTATTTTATTTCCTCTACTCTTACGTATTCACATATCAAAAGTCTTCGATCTACCGCGGCTATCTTTTTTCCCCAACGAAAAATTTTTGAAACGCTATACTGATATGCGCTATAACAAAATTTTAACTCTTACTTGGGTATTTACTAAAAACTTCCATCATGAAGCTTTGCTCTTAACTTCTTTAGCTGACGCAATTTCTCCTCATGCCTTTCATTTTATGATTCATGTCGTCTAAAACACTACCCATACAAGTGAAGTAATTTATGTGACCCATTATAAGGTTCTAGATTTTAATCTCATCTCACTGATTCACTGATTTGACATGGTTGGGGTCTGTCGAAGTGGAAGGCCGCCCCGTTCGCGAATTTTCATTTGCCGAGGTTCTGTCCGATTTAAAACGAATGCTTCACTCAAAACACTGGCTTCGACTCATAGTTTCATTAACAAAGGCTTGCTGAATCATTACAAACATCTCCATAGCACTTTTGCCAAGTTTGAAACAAAATTTCACGCACACACGCTGTTCCTCTAGCTTCTTCATTGCTGCCGTTGCACGTGGCGGCGAACAGGTTAAGACACGTACCGCTGATGCTGCGTAACGAATCGAAGTAAACAAACTCAATACCTCTCGTTATAATCTTCAGATGTGTCTCTAGATGGCGCACTGTGTCTCGTTTCGATCCGTTGAACGGTTTGCGCAGAACAAAATCAGGCCGGTCTTTTTTTGATCACACCTTGTATACGATAATCAAATACATGCCCCAAAGGACAAACACCGCCAAGTTTTCGTTCCTAAATATGGGAATCAAAGAGTGGAACCAGCTGCCTGATGAACTCTTTGAGCCCTTACCCAAAAGCATTAAATCATTTAGGCGTGAATGCAAAAGGTATACATGATGGGATTGTTAAATGCAATACGGCAGAAGGTGTATGGCTGTATCAAAATATATTGTTTTTTCTCATTTTTTTTATTTTGTAAGTACTATACGACTATTTAATGACACTGTGATATGTTTTAAGAATGACTACTGTTTGTTATATCATGTCATTGCCACCCGGCTTATCGCCTAACAGCAATGTATCCCAAATAATAATAATAATAATATATGTTTGCATCACCTCCTCGAGTACTTCTTCATATTTAAATTTTTCGGGAGCATTGGAGCCATCGGGTTGATATTAAACATAATATAATACTTGATACTAATGCTTAAATTTAAAAATATAATTTCATACTCAAGTGCCTTCTTCTATCTTTCATAAACAAGCTTTCATCTGCTCATGATTGAAAAATGGTGTAGGTTGTTGCCTGCCCTTATTACTTCTGTGCTCTGTACTTCTAAAATGTGATTGTAATCATTGGTGGCGTGTTAATGCTAGAGCAATTTATGAATATGTTCCCTAAATTTATAAAAATGTCAGGTGTACTTAAACTGAACAAAAATTCTTAGAGATGTCAGACATAAAACCAACCGTATCAAGAAAATCGGAAAATTTGATACCACCGTAAAACGTACTTGATGGGGCATCGTAGAGAGTGGAATATTTATTTATCTACCTGTTTTTTGGGGTATGCAATATTTCAAGATTTTGCTTAAAGTCTTTGGGAAAATAAGCTTGATGTTATGAGGTAAAAATAATTGTTTACTTTTAAGATGTAGGTATAGGAAGGAAGGAAAAAACAATTAGATGGAAATGAAAACAAAAACGGCAGAAATCCAAAGGCAGGAAAATGGATACAGGATGTATTAAATGGCAATGCAATGTTTAAAACTGATGAAGGGAAAAATGTTGGGCAAATAAGGAAGAGGGAAGGAAAGATTGGGCACGTAAGACGAAATGATGGAAGGCAAAAAAGATGTGCGTTATAATGTTACGAAGCCAATTGTCACGGTAGGCAAGAGGCGAATAGGTAGTGAAAGTGTAGTGTAATGTTATGTTCAGTGTATGTATCCATCCGTTTCTTGTCTAATGAACTACCAATAATAATAATGTCTGACTGGTTCATGAATACGCCTCATGAACATAATATTTGTTGCTTGATTTTAAGCAAGTTATGCATGAAATCAATTCCTTTGAAATCGTTGAGATTTAGGTATTTTCTTACAGGCATCATTAATCACTTAGAAAATTTAGTCTAGAAAATTACTAGTCTACTGCATTAAGGCAAGCAAGTAAAATCGATGAATATTTTATCAGATATTATTTACAAGTTAAATTTATCGAGTATGTAAAATTATGACCTTAAACATAAACACCCACTTTATGGGACAACAAAACATTAATCTGAAGTGGAAATTATAATGCATTACCCTCAGGTAAACCAAGCATATTTACTCACTCAATTAACCAAATCGGAAAAAATCTATTCCAACCCAGTTTCGTGATATGATTTATTTCAGTGCATTTTATAGATTTTTTGAAAATTGCAAAAATAGTGAAAAATTTACATTGGTGGTTATTATTTATTTTCTTAATTTATTCTTCCTTGGACCGCTTTCTAAAGGCTACCAGTCAGATTACAAGATCTCTGAAAACAACCTTAAATATAATATAAATTAAAGTTTCATCAGTAGGGTAGACAATTTTCAAAAAATTAGAGAGATAGGACTGCCGAACAGATAGATTCCAGCATTCAATTTTACCGCGCGGCATTGAATTCCAAAATGCAAGGTTGAAACACTATGACACAAATAGGTAAGCACTGGCGAAAATAGTAAGGAACGTACAAGTTACATTTCCCCTCAACTCACTTGAAGACTAGCATCCTAAACCCCTCTCCCCGCCCTAGTGCCGGGTTGCTTTGTGTATTGTCCGTCCGACATGAGTAGATTGCTACCTGGTAATCAGAGTCTGCGTCGCATGAGACCTGGTCCATTTCAATTGGTTCCCTTTTATGCCCGTGTGCAACGAGTGTTGCAAGAATGATATCTGGTCACCCCCTTCCACATGACGTTGTGGTTGATCGCGGGGTATCATGTGTATGTTGAAGCACTGAAGTGGACGCAGAATGACTGGTGGCCTAAGAAACCCTACCACACGTCTTCGTGACAGTTTGCTTGATAGAGTATAGATGTCTGGATATATAGAGAAAAATATATAGATAAAATCGAATACTGTGTAATGTAAGCAACGCACCATTTTAAACCATCAGAAGACTCTGTATTTGCAAATTACAAGGACTTGTAAACTGATTCTTAGCTTTGAGAAATGGCCCGTAAATCTGAGGTTGTGATAGGTTTTTGAACAAATATGTGAATTTTGTACTTCTAAGGAATCATCACGTTAAGTGTGTATGTATAGCTGCATTTCTTATGAATGAAAACTTAGTATCAGTGCGCGCTAAAAGGAATATCTCGATTGCAGTGCCCTCTGAGGATACACATTCTCCTCTAGAAGTTCCGAGTTACAATTGGGTATCCTAGGCATTCAATTAAAATAGCACAATATATCCTAGCTTAACACAATATCTAAAGTTTTAAACAATAAAATGTAATATATATTTATTGGGCTTAGAACTAGGTGAGCTCTTCCCTCATTTATCAAACCGACTTTTGATTTGATAACTGTGGTTTGGGTTTATACATCTACGTAGTTGAATGACTAAAAGGCATTGAGTGCAAAGTTGATCGCATTGGAGTGGTTGCCTAAGAATGAACATGATCAGTTCTGAAGAATGTACTTGAATGCGAGCCCAGGGAGAACAGACTGGGAAACATTGGGACAAGGCTTTGGTTCCGGGACATTTCCCTTCGGGGACAATTTGGCCCAAGTTTTGGAAGATTCAAATTTTTTTAAGAAACGTAGCGCGTGGAATCCCGAAACGGTGAAGTTTGTGTAAACGGGAAAAAGTTGAACGCGGAGGGAAGGAAATCGAATTTTCTAAAAACAGAAGGCGTCTGCCAAAAGAAAAGGGATCACAAAGGCATGTTTGAGGGTAGACGAAAAAGTCAATGGAAATAATTCATAGGTGGCATTGGACATGGATCATATAACGCAGGTGGCTGAAGGACGGTCGAGGGAAAGAATGAGTAAAGCTACCAATTAATTTGGTGAGACAACTGTATTATGTAAATAAATTTTACATGCCACTATACATAATTTTCTCAAAGTAATTTCAATTAAATCTTATGCTCAATCGAAGAAATTTTCTGGATAAAAACGTCCGATATCACCTCCAGTGGTTTGGAATAAAATCAGTTGACACAATGGTGCGAACGGGTAGTTAAATAATATTAAATATGTGCTCATGTAATGGAATCTGAGTATATAACTATGGTCATATTAATAATGCACCTAGTAGTGAAGTTAGAAAATTATTTTTCCAGTTGTATGCCTCGCCATTTCAAATTTGTTGATAAGTAGAAATGATAGTGATTGTCTACGCTATCGTATGAATTGAAAATTGACCAGCAATTTTGTGATATACGATTCAATAGGAAAAATAGAAACTTTTTGAACTGCTCGCATAAAAACATTAGCTTTGATTACCAAAAAATTTAAAGTTAAGGAATCCGTACATTTGTAAAACTGTTCTTTTTTACCCTAAGGACGAAATGAATGGTCATATTATTCTGGTGAATTATTTTTAGACTTCTCTCTTCTTGAAAATTTATACGCTGAAATAAAATAATTCTTTCGGCATTTTGCACTTTTTTGATATAATTGATGTAACTAGAATGCTTCATTGCAAGGCAAAAATCTGTTTTCGTTTATCCATGCACCACTGGTAAGTCTACATTTTATAGGAATTTTTAAAGTCGACACTATTCTGTGGAACTAATTAATCGATGGAAATTATTAAAAGCCATCTTTACATGCATACAAAAATCAATTGTGCTAATATATATATTTCACCCATAAAATGATTACTACCCTTTAAAAAACGTATTACTAAACAAATTGCATCTGATTCAGTGATCTTTATGCCTGCCTTGAAATATTATGTATTTTGAGAGACATTTGTTGGAAAAACTAATTATCAGGGAAACACTATAGGATTCCACAATTAAACAGAACGGTGATGGGTTTCAACGGGCGATTGTTAGTGGCTTTGATGTGTACTGAAGTGGTGGATTTGTTGTTTTGAAGTGAGATGTTTGTGTCAAGAAAGGTGATGGTGGAGTCTGAAATGGAAGAGGTGAATTTAACACTGAAAGATGAATTTAAGGCGGATAAGAAATTGTTGAGAGAATCAGAGCCATGTTTCCAAAGAATAAAAATGCCGTCTATGTAGCGGACCCAGAAAAGAGGTTGGAAGGGTTTCTGCGACAGGAAAGTCTCTTCGAGATGGCCCATGAAGAGATTGGCGTATAATGGTGCCATCCTCGTTCCCATCGCTGCCTTTTGTCTGTAGGTAAAAACAATTTTGGAAAGAGAATGCATTTCCCCGGATCACACAGACTGAAAACATTCCTTAAAGAACTGTTTCCAATTTTACATGGCAATGACGTGACCTCATCCCTACTACCCCAATGCCCATCTATCGCATACAGACGACCCGCCAATCTCAAAAACCTTCTGAGATCCACCAACCCTTTGGCGCCCCCCCGTGACAAATTTCCTAATATTTCCCCTACTTGCAACCGCCTCCGATGTAAAATCTGTCTCTGAATGGGTGAGGCCTTAACTTTGTAGAATTCCATTTTTAACTTAGGAAAAATAATATCTTTGCTTTCTACAAAATAAACTTTATTCGTCGACTAGTTTCGTTTACACTGTAACATCATCAGGACTAGTAATGATGATGATGATCACTAGTCCTGATGATGTTACAGTGTAAACGAAACTAGTCGACGAATAAAGTTTATTTTATAGAAAGCAAAGATATTATTTTTACTAAGTTAAAATCTGTCTTCTTATTAGGCCTACTCCCCTCTCCCTACATTCTCTCATTGCCCCCTCACCTCGTTCCCACGCTAATTGCCTCTCAAAAAATATTATTTATCTTTTGTCATGCAAACATTGTACTTCCTTTTACATAGACGAATGCATTACCCCCTTATCCATTCGAATGAATAATCACCGATACTCATGCAATTCTGCCTCACTCTCTTCTCTTCCTTTCCCTTCACACGCCAATTCCCACAACCTTTCATTCGACCAGTGTTTTGCTCTTAGCATCCTAGAATTCCTACCTGAT
Organism: Hetaerina americana; assembly: GCF_022747635.1. NCBI lineage: Eukaryota > Metazoa > Arthropoda > Insecta > Odonata > Calopterygidae > Hetaerina > Hetaerina americana. The sequence goes on from NW_027287328.1 coordinate 1,270,825, forward strand.
TCAGCTACCAACATAGAGGTGAGAACTCGTGAATCCGCCTACATATTAGCTTTCCGTTCTTTCAAAATTCCCACCCTTAACCGCAATGTTTAATTTCCCTCCCAGCATTCCCTCCACACCTCCCCTCCCCGCCCATACCTCTTTCCCCTCTCCTCAGCAATAGCATATTTTCAGTCTCACTTGAAGAAGGCCTCTGAGAGGGCCGAAAGCTCGAACAATTTACCGTGTGAGTGTTCTTTTAAATGTTGCTATTCTTTTCTATTTGTGTTATATTGTGTCAGCCCATTATATATATATAATATATATATCCTATTTTCTGAAGTATACTCATTAGTTTTTCCCAATATTTATACACGCACATATTGGGGAAAACTTATGAGTATATTGTATGAAATAGGAATAAATTGGAGGGACAGGAGGCTAATCCGCAACCTGTACATATCTCAGACTGCTCAGGTGCGAGTGGGGAATGGGGAGTCCGGATGGGCAGTGCTAGGAAGAGGTGTAATGCAGGGTTGCCCTCACCGTTGATGTTTAACCTGTATGTAGAGGAAATGATTAAAGAGACATGGAACGAACTTGAGGTAGGAATGAAATTGGGCGGGGAATTCGTAAATTCAGTTACGTTCGCTGATGAACAGGCTTTAGTTTGTCAGTCAGCAAAGGGTTTGCAAGCATTGCTGAGTGAATTGGAAATTCAGTACGACAGGTATGGGATGAGAATCAATATAAATAAAACAAAGGTTATGCGATTTCCTAGAAAGAAAAAGGCTATGCTAAACATTTAAATAGGAGGGCAAAAACTAGAGCAGGCATAACAGTTTACGCATCTCGGTAGTGTTTTACACCAACACGGTCAAAGTAGTAGGGACGTAAGGAGAAGACTTGCGGTAGGCAAAGAGGCTTTCACAAGGAGGAGGGAGTTGATGACAGGGACGTTGAGTAAGGATACTAAGAAAAGACTCATAAAAACTTTGATATGGAGCGTAGCTAGGTACGGCGCGGAAACGTGGTCATTGAAGCAGGAGGATAGACGTAGATTGGAGGCTTTTGAAATGTGGGTGTGGAGAAGAATGGAGAAGGTGAAATGGACAGAGAGGAAAACAAATGAGGAAGTACTTGGTATGGTGGGCGAAGAGAGGGGTTTGTTGGGAGCAATCCTATGGAGGCAGGAAAAGTGGATGAAGGGGGTGTTGACCGGCAGTGGGATGTTGAAGACTGTGATAGAGGGTAGAATGTTGGGAAAAAGAGGAAAGGGAAGGAACAGGATAGGGATGTTGGACGGGATGAAGGGCGGAAGAAAGTACTCAGAGATGAAGAGGGATCTGATGTAGAGTAGGATGTTGTGTTATATACAAATATATATATGTAGGTATGTATGTATATATATGTATATGTGTATATATATGTATATACGTATGTATGTATATATATGTATATATAATATATATAACCATAATGCATATCTTTATAGAGATATCTACAGGGCACCGTTTTCGTTCGGCCACCCGGGAGAGACGCGTCTTCCTCTTCCCCTCTGACATACTCTCACTCTTCTCTATCCTTCCCTCCCCATCCTCCTGGGGATCATAGGCTCGCGCCCGCGCCTTTTGCGATGGAACAGGGTGAGGGCGACGGCTATGTGTACTTGCAAATGCTGCCGCCGTGTGTGTGCCACGAGTTTTTCGTTTTTTTTTTCGCCTGTGTGTTTGATTTAAGCACCCCTGTGTGTTTTAATGCGTTTGTGTGCATGTGTGACTGTGGACTAAAATAATGGATCTGGACTGCAATAATGGGCTCTAAACCCGACTCCTGAAGGTGGGAGAGGATGAGGGTTTGGAGGTTTTACAGGGGGGTGGGTTTTGTGCGGTCGTTTGGGGGAAGTGATATAAACTGGGCGAGCTGTAAGAGGGAGATGGGGGAATCTGTAGGGCGACGGGAGAGGTACGTATGGGGGCAAATCGTGGAGAATGGAGGGGGCGAGTAGGTGTTTTGCGCGGAATGGCGTTGAGCGCTCGAAGGACGGCGGTGTGGGGCCCTTGAAAGTGCTTTGGGCCCGGGGTGGGTTGGCAGAGGGGACTTGAAAGTGGAATGGGGGGATCGGGCGAACGGCTGTTAAGGACTCGGAATCAGCGCGTGTCGCCGGGGGCAATGGGGGATAGGAGGAGGTGGGAGGTGGAGGTCATGGGAGAAAGGGGTAAGGCAGTGAGAAGGGTTTGGGGCCGGGTGGTTGCGCATTTCAGAGCCCTCACTCGCGCGGGCGTGTCTGGGATATGGAGGGGGTTGGAGGAGTTCCGAGGAAGGGATGGGGCTTTTACCCCGAATGCTGCGGCGGGAAGTGTGGCTCGCGAGGGGTTGTGATTTTGAGATAGGAAATGGGAGTGGTGTACGTGTGTGTGTGAGCATGAGACAGAGGAGAGTGTGAGGAGTGGGAGAGGCTGTTAAAGGAAGGGGGGGAGTCGATAGGGGAGAACAATCGTAGGAGGAGGGAAGAAACAGAGAGAAGGGGAAGGTGAAGAAGAAAGGATCTCTCCTTGGTATTGGCGAAAGCCGACGAGTGGGCGAATTGCTGGGGGAGGCGGTGACACATAATTTCCATATCCGCGTGCCACTCTACGAGACATCAAAGACTCGGGTATGGCAGCAAGGTACTCTTGTTATGCCCGCCATATGGGGAGACGTATGTCTTAACAGACGGCAATGAGCCCTCAACCTAAGTATTTCCATTAGTAATACAATTTGTCTTTTCGATTTATCTTACGTCACGCGTTCTCGACTGACACACTGCTCAAGTGACCAGGGGCCAGCTTTTCAGGGATACACGTGAATTTTAAAACTTTCAAAATAATGCCATACTGACTCTAACAAATCCAAACTAAACATCCCTTAAATTAATTGGGTAATAATTGTTGAAGCATTAATCTCCGCAGGAGGCTTTGAATTAGCAAACTGCACGGTCATTTTAGTTTACGGGTAATCCTAAGCAACTCACTTCGTTTCATCATCGCAAGACACCTGTGGTAGTATCTTTGTTTACGGAAACAAATCACCAAGATTATCGCAACACCAATGTCGTGGCTCACCAATAACAATTTATAGCTTTCATCTCCATAGAGTGGGTTTGGTTGGTTTCGGCAATTAAAATTATATGCCGAAATTGAATTTTCATTTCAGCCATAGAATAAAAATTGCTGGAACCATGTATATGAGGCAAGTGGAAGAGCGTAAATTTAATGCTTTTGAGATGTGCGTAGGGAGAAAATGGAGACAATTAATCGGGCAGAAAGGTAGGTGCAGGATAGAGTTTTAAACAAGGTGGGTGAAGAGAACAAGATGCTAAGGAAAATCAGTTGGCAGAAATAGTGGGTGGAGGTAATACTGGATACTAGAGCTACGGTAAAGGCTGTGCCATAAGGGAGAATGTTAGGTAGGGCTGACAGAGAATTGATAAGGCTAAAGGCTAAGAAGACTAAAAGGAAAATTTACTTGTTTAAAGAAGGGGACTGCAATGGCCTAAACTGCGTTCTACAGAATCAATTCGCTAGTTTTAAGAGCAGTAATCAACAAAATACTAAGGATATGTAGAACCACTTCCTTGAGATTACGCGCTCAGCAGTCAACAAATTCATTCCCAGTAAACGTATAAAAGGTAACACGGAACCTAGATGGTCCAATGCGGGTGTTGGAAAGGCATTGCGACTTCAAAGGCTATGCCATGCCGAGGTGAGAAATATTAGGAATGATAAAGCTAGTGACAAAAAGAATGAAATCGCTTATGATTACAAGGTATCTTGGTTGAGAGCCAAGAAGGAATTTTGGAAAGCGTCAAGCAAATTAAAAAGGAAAAGGTTAGCGGGAAATTTTAAATAGAATCCAAAAGCATTTTGGTAATGCGTCAGAGAAGTTCAGGGGAATAAGCCAACTGTTAATTCACTCAAAAATGATTAAGACGAAGGAGTAATCAGCCGTTCGGGAAAGGATAACTTATTAAATTCCTTCTTTCAAAGCGTCTTCTCTAGTATCTCACAGAATAGCTCCCCGATAGCTTACCAAATCGTGCTGGTCAACCGATGTCTAAAATTTAAATCTCATATAAAGGAATAAAACGTTTGCTGAAAAATATTAAGCCTAATATATCTTCCGGACCCGATGAAATATCCACTCGTATATTTAAGGATCTAGCTTCGGAAATTGCGCCGTATTTATAAATAATAATTAAGAAGTCGCTGGTACATCACAATGTTTCCAGAGATTAAAAAGTCAAACATAACACCAATATTTAAAAACGGAGACAAGTGATAACAGACCTATTTCCCTCAAATCCATTTCGTGCAAGGTTATGGAGCATATATTTGTTAGTTCGATATTGAGACACCTCGATAATCAGAAGTTATTAATGAAAAATCAACACGGTTTCTGAAAAGTTATATCCCTCGGGACTTGCGTTTTTTGTTCATGATATTTTTCCTTAAGGAGAGAGTAATACTCCAGTGGACGCGATTTTTCTAGATTTGAAGAAAGCTTTCGACAGGGTACCTCATAGCAAATTACTCGCAGAGCTAGAAACATATGTCATAAATAAAAATCCGGGGTTGGATTAAAGACTTTTTGAATGGTCGGTTACAGAGAGTAGTGATAGATGGAGTTAGCTCAAATGCATTAGAAGTTACTTCAGGTGTACCCCATGAAAGTGTTATCGGACCTATTTCATCACTACTTTACGTTAACGATATTGACTCCGTAGTCACTAGTAAGATACGTTTATTTGCCGTCGAGGCATTGGTTTTCCGCGATATCCGTAATCCTGAGGACACAGCAGCTTTGTCAGATGACCTTAATGCTTAATGCTGGTGCGACACTTGGCAGTTAGAATTAAACTTAAAAAAGTGCGTAGTCATAAATTTTTAGAAAATGAACAATTCCCACCTGAACGCTTACTGAATTGGGAACACCGAAATGGGTAAACTGATGATTATGGGTGCAGACTCAATTTAATACCTAAGCGTTACCGTTACGATCTCTCCTAGGTGAAACACACATCGGGAATATGGTGAAAAGCTAACAAAAAATTGATTTATTAGAAGAACACTAGATAAATGCGATGAAAAGGTCGAAGGTAAATGTTATCTGCCGTTGGTTAGGCCTCATTTAGAATATTCTGCAAGTATACGGGATGCTCACGAAGTTGGATTAATTTCCGTATCGCGTGCAGCGTAGAGGAGCTAGATTTGCAAAACGTTGTTATGATAAACTTGTTATCTTATCCAAAATATTAGAGTAGCTAGACTAGGAATCACTCACGGAGAGAAGGATAAATTACATATTGAAGCTCTAGCAAGAATTGGAAGGGAGTCTCTTTAGCAGTGATTTTGACAAGGTATTGTTGCCCTCATCTTACTTCGGTAGGAGAGATCATGTCAATAAAATTAGAGAGATTAATAGTATAGCAGATAGATCTAAGATATAACTTTTTCCACAAACGATAGGGGATCATAATAACATTGTCCAACCACGGTAGGGTCATGTTCGGGTAAAAATTAGTCTTGTGTGTATTTAGCCCCTTTCACACACCCAAATGGTGTCTTGCAAGGCACATAAGTAAATGAATAAATAAATCCAGGTTGAGCAAAATAAAGTTTTTCTGGTACTTAGAAGATAATAATAATAAGGGATCGTTCCAAATCCTACCCGTAATATCTAGAATATCTTGAATAAAAAAATGAATAAGGATTGAGCTAATTCTATTTTGCTATGCTTACTCCAAACATACGTAGTGTTTCTGGGAAGCAATCTTATCTTCCATGTAAAGCAGTTTGTGGTTTGAAAAGCTATATGCGGTAGCGTGAATCCTACTTTATTCAGCTAATGCTTTGACTTTCGTTGTTATTGAAGCTTGCGGTTGCTATGACAATTTTGGTCATTCAGAATGGATGAACAACTACGGATATATATAGGCCTGGGAGGAATAAAAAACGGTCAACCTTACAATCAACAACTCTAGGGAGACGCTGTTTGGTCTCCCATTTAATGGCTTGAGGGAACGGAATATTGTACCTAAAGCATGACATCCATTAAAGGGGATAGAATATATTTTTAACACTCATGGAGCTCATAATAGATCGAATTTACCCTATGAGGCTACATGTATTTCATAAATGCCTCCTGCTCTCTACAATTTCAGGCCTGGGAACAAGACACGTCTACCAGGGTTCGCCGGTGTTGATGGACTTCGGCGTGACTGTGTGGAAGGACAGCTCTGTGAATATCAAATAAAACACTTTATTACACCCGCAAAGCATTTTAATACTGGCATCTCATAAAGGTACGCCAGAGTCCATCAACTTCATTAAGTGAGCTTAGGCCTCATACTACGCTTCACTATACTTGCATCAAACTTGTGGTACCTACAAAAGCGGGTGTGGAAGTAACAAAGTATTTAATTTGACAGTCATTTATGGCTTTATTGATTCCAATGAAATTTTAGAAAGGTTGAAATGTATAATACTATGGAATGGGGTATAATACTATGGAATGCTGTGTAACATACAAACTCAGTATTGGGATTTATTACTTTTATTAAATTTAAATAATTTAGATTTTAAACATTGGGATTTATTAGAAGATTGCTAGGTAAATGTAATAAAAATATCAAAGAGAAATGTTGTCTATCGTTGGTTAGGTCTCATTTAGAATATGCAGCAAGTATATGGGATCCTCACGAAGTAGAATTAATTGCCAAATTGAATTGCGTGCAGTGTTGAGGAGCTAGATTTGTAAAACACTGTTTTGATCAACTTGTTAGCTTATCCGAAATATTAGAGCAGATAGGCTGGGATTCACTCACGGAGCGAAGGTTAAATTACAGATTGAAGCTCTTGCATAAATTGGAAGGAAGTCTCTTTAGCAGTGTTGCTGAAAATGTATTATTGGCCTCATCGTACTACGGTAGGAGAATTTCAATGAAATAACATTTCAATAAAATTAGAGCGATTAATTGTATAGCGGATAGATCTAAGATATCATTTTTTTCCTTGAACGATAAGGGATCATAATAATATTTTCCAACCCCGGTAGGGTCATATTCGGGTGAGGATTAGTCATGTGTGTATTCACCCCATGCCCCTACTCTTATAAAACGTATTTGTCGGCCCGTTTATACCTGGGATCTTGGTAAGCAGCTCTTCTCTTAAGATCAGATGTCTCAAGGGCCAATCTACCATTTTTAACACTCAAGGCCGAGAAGTAGTAGTTACTACGGGAGGGGACCGATAGTTGAGATTATTTGCGTCATTAGAAATAGGTAGGTTATTTGATAGAGGTAGGAGGTTAAATGAATGGTGAAGTGGATGAAGGGAAACGACAATGAATCGAAGAGAAGGCTGATGCTGACTTATGTTTTATCCTTCTCATAACAAAAGCCAACAAGGGATCACATAACGTCCCAACCGACGGACGGCATACTCCAATAAAAGTTCGCCCCACACGGTACAGAAGCTGGGATCGCATTGTGTCGACAACGTTCTAATACCTCCGGAAATCAAATCCAAGCCTTCGGGGTGGAAAGCCTATACGCAAAACAGCGAGATTCTACCATTAGATAATTTTCGTTCCCCGAGGTGAGGTAGGAACCTGTGTACGATTTTTGTTTTAGCAGGAGGGCGCGTAACCTCTCTTTACTAACCCGGCCGGTATTGACTTCTACATAGGCCGGTTTGGGATGTGTGCAGTTGTGCACGAGTGGGTACAGGTTTCCTTCTCAACCAAAATGAAAGAGATTTGAAATTACCCGAAGGGCAATGCTTTACTGCCCCAATCATACAGTTGGAAATCTACTTTAACGTAAACCTTACTGTCTATATTTTGTATAGATACTATTCGCGTTCTTGAAATATTACTAGAATAAGGTAAGCTGATGACGCTCGTTTTCGTTTCCTCGGGGAGGGAGATTTGAATGAACCTGCTTCATTTGTGTTTGAATATGTATTCTCCTATGTCATTCCATAACACTTTCAGACATGGTTACAACAGTTGGGCACCATCCTTTTTCGTGCCGTATCTGCCCCTGATATCATATTACGTACCCTTACGGTACCAATACGCGAAGGAAGGGAACAAATTTCCCAGTTGGTCTCCTGCGGAGAAACGGATTTTTTTGATTAAATAAAATTTAAAAAAAGTATGGGCTAAAAAAAGTAAATGGGGTTTAAAGGATAATTAAGAAAGTATTGCTGTTTTGCACATAAGGGAAATAAGGAAGAAAGTGCTAAAGATAGTGGGGGAAGAGAGGGGATTTCTGGGTATAAATCCAAAGGTGACAGGCTAGATGGATGCAGAGGATTTTGACCGTCGATGGTTCGTTGTAAACTTTGATAGAGAGGAGAACGTTGGGCGAGCGAGGAATGAGTAGGACTGGGATAGGTATGTTTGCTTGAATAAAGAGAGGAAGGAAGTATGCGGAATTAAAGAAGGAAGGGTTATTAAGGTGTCGGATTTCAGGTTATGTTTTGATAGGAGAGGCCAAGAAATGTACCATTTTTACGTTGTACAGGGTTCGTCCGGAAAATAAGTGTACTGAGCTCAGGAAAAAAAAATATTACACTTTTACATATCTTAAGCTAATATTCCTCAAAATAGGACCCTTGTGAGTCGATACACTTGTTCCAGCGGCGTTCCCATTCCTGGAACGCTCTCGCGAAGGCATCATCGTGAACATCTCGAAGACTCGTCGTCGACCTCTTCTCTGCCCTCCACGAACATCTTGTGCTACCGAAAGATCATGTTTCTGGACATGGCTGACTCCCCGTAAGCCTGGTTAATCATACCGACAGTTTCGGTAGACGATTTCCCAAGCTTTACCGCAAAGTTGATGGAATAACGCTGCTCCAAAAACTTCGGCATCGCGTTCCGTGACGTGGGTCGAAGCGTGGAGGTTCGCGTTAACAGAGCTACTCACTACACCACAGCTCAGAGCCGACTGCCTTTTTCAGCGTCGCTTGCCAACATACCCCCCTCCAATCGCAGCCCGTCAGAGCGGTGCTGGGCGGGCCTGGAGCGGCGCGCCCAGCCCAGGAGTCAGTACACTTATTTTCCGGACGAACCCTGTATAATCTGTCCCCATCTAAATCTACCTAAAACAGTGTAATACCAACAAAATGCTGTTACATTTTAGGAATATTTAGGGAAAAGTGATAGATACACACATAAAGGACGGATACGAGGTTAGTGGGTAGATTTTTAGATTTACATAGTACCCTGCAATAAGGTGTGTAGCAGGGGGTGATTGTAAGATGGAAGGGTAAGGTTTACAAGCAGAAAAACGTTTCCTTTACCGGGGCTTGAACTACGAATCTTCGGCTTACCGGGCCGAAAAGAACAACAGCAAAAAAAGAGGAACTATTTTTCCGCAAACATTCTTGTTCATTATCAATTGTAGTATTTAGAAATAAATTTCCTTTATTAGGCAGAATCAAATGTTCCTAACTTTTTAATTTACTTTAATTTTAAGCTTCACATTTTTACGTAACAAACTCTAACACGACGGCATTTCTTACACTCGTTATAGTGTTCCACTCATGTACAAGTATAATGATCGGTAGTGGTGGGCTTTCTTTACCGAGGCGGCATACATAACGCTCTCCCACAAAGGCGGATAAGGAAGAATTCGGTGGGGTTTTTCGCATACTTTATATGCAATTGGCGGGTACATGGTTAACTGTGTAGAAGAACCGTAATGGCAGGACGGAAGCACGTAGAGGCAATTGGTTAAATTAGGCAGCGTTGTAGTGCGTGGTAAGGAGTAGAGTAGTAGAAAATAAGTGGGAGTGTTGGAAAACTAATGGTTGGGAGGGGGAGGAGGGTTGCTGTTTGGGCAGCATTAGATTTGCTGAGTTGTTTACTACCACTTGGTCATTTGTATTTTCATAATCATGGGTAATCTTAAATTCTATTCAAAGAGATATGTTTTCATATAATACTTATCGTTTCTGATCTAGTCCTGATGTTTTTAAATTCGCCCATATTATATTAAAAGAGCTATTAGCTGGGGTTTTTCTCGTGAGTAAGGAAAACCGTCCAAACAAGGTTTTCGCTTATTATTTCCCTACGGTGAGAATAGAAAGAAATCATGAATTTTTCTCGTTGCTTTCACTGTTTGCAACGAACGCGGCTCGTGGAGGAGGGTCGGCAATAGTTCGTTCGGAAGTCGCTAGATGTCGGCGCGGAGCACGCGTCCGTGCGTATCCACGGGATAGCTAAGGCGGTGTGTTCATTTGGATGGAAATGCGAAACTAGGAGGGAAATGGTTGGAATTCCAATACGAAATGACTCATGCTGGCACCTCCTTGCCCTTCTGTTTTAGCTAAGACCGCGTGGACATCCCCTCGAAGTCTGTTTTTCTGGTTTCAGGCCTCGGCCATGAAACCAAGGGATTTCCGAACCCAGCATATTTTCATTTTGCATAATGAATAGTTGATTTCAATGAATGAGATTTGTAATGCCCTATTTTGTGCGTATTTCAGTGGAATTTGAATTAAAGTTAGCTTTACCTCAGAAATTGACTCAGCCGCCGTGAAATGGCTTATTATTTTACTCTTCGCTGATGTCTGTGGTGAAATTTTGTTCATAATGGGGAGGTTAAACTAATCACATTAACCCCGGAGGAAGCTCCATGCTCATGATTATGTCGGGTTCATATAATCATCAGCAATATCAGCCAAAAATGAACTATTTCCAATAAACTAATGTCGTTAGGCTACGCTATTTTTTAGTCTTTTCAAAATTTCCATATATTTTACTTAACAACTTCATCTGCGGATAATTCTCTGCCGCACTGCAACATGGTGATGACATGTTAAAGGATGATATGAGTTGAACTTCAAAAATTGCATTTATTTGTGGTTGATTCAATTTGAATTTATAATAGAAATTGGCTCCAATTAGACAAAGCTATTTTATTAACACCCTGAATATTGCATTCGGTTGGTATAGGTTGTGACACATTAGTTAACTTTGTCCAAATTATGTTACAAGTACAGTACAAATATGCTACTCGTACAATTACAGTATAATCGGGGTAACAATAACTTATGTATACACTAGATTTGGCGCTATGGGAACTTGGGATAAGTATTTTGGTGAGGAAAAGCTACATAACTTTTGAAACCAGTCAATACTCAATTCAGCTCGCCTGAGAAGAAAATTCTACGACATGTTTATCTGTCTAATGCTGTAATGTCTATTAAAAAAGATGGAGGGTAGTTCGATTGGGTGAACAATTTCATTAAGAAAGATTATTCGTACTTCTAAAAGAAAATCATGGTATATGAAATAATTGTGGCTCCTAAAAATTGAGGTGCTATAATCATTTGACTCGCTAACTCATTATTAGAAGGGATATTTGGTTAATATTAAAACCTTTGCAAATTATATTGATTTGACATTTTTATAAGGTGATTCGAATTGATGTCACAATGAATACTGATTTATGTCCTACTCTTCTATTAGGAATGGAACGAGCTGCTCTCCGAATCCTAACATCTTTTCTGCAAAGAAGGAGCATCAAAATTGTGGGGATTTGAATCAAAACGTCTCGATATTTGGCCCTGAAATATTTTAAAAGAGAGACGCCTACACTTAAATTCAAGTTTCTAAGAGAAAAAGTAATAAAAACATATTTTGATATCATTTAATGCAGCATATCCGGGTGATAAGCATACCTCTTACTTACCAGGATTTATTTGATTATTCACAGAATATTGCCTTTTTCCTTTATAAAACAAATTCCTTTATATTAAGTAAATAAATTACCTCAATAATTAATCAGTAGCTCAAATGGTTTAATTGAATAGTTCACACTAAGAAATTTATTCAACATACAAATCCAGGTTTTTTGGGGTATGTATAGAATTGGATTGCTAAATATTGCCGACGGAAATATAAAATTTAATTTAAATATGATTGAATCTATGTTTTAATCCTTATGTGTATCAATAGATGATGAACCTATAATTAAGTATTGGTAATTTTAAAGGTCTACACTTGAGTTTTCTCTGGACAACAGATTAAGCAAACCGGCCTTTAATATTTTGCTGTAAATTGTTGGCAACTCCTCCTAAAGTAAAACAGTTCTGTACTTCTGGCGTAAATTACATTTAAGGTTCTATAATTTTTTTCTAAAGTGAAGAGCGAGTTACATTTTATTTTACAATACTCAGTTCCCACGACGTATATAAGTAATAATGGTTTTGCGGCTAAGAATGTAAAAAAATGGGATTTACGTTTTAGACGCATTATTGCCAGGAGTGACTTCAAGGTCTAGGAACGTTGTTACCATGCTCTTTTAAGGCCTCATTTAGAATATGCATGGGATTGTGTGTGGGATGCGATTGAAAAAGCCTCATTCGGGAAATGAGAAGGTTCAGCGCTGGGTAGGTCGTTTCGTTAAAAATTGTCACGATTAAACGGAAAGCGCCACTGAAATGCTTATGGAGTTGGGGTGGGAATCATTGGAAGAAAGACTATTCAATGCTCGGCTGAACTTACTAAATAAATTCAGATCCGCATGTTTCAGCGCCGAGGTCTCGCAAATTATTTGTACTCCAACATGCATTGGTCGAATGGATCATGAATACAAAATTCGGGAAATAGATGCCAAAACTAGCACACTCAAGGACTCTTTCTTCCCGCAGACAATATGGGACAGCAACGGTAGGGTGTAAGAGAGCAAAAATCCCACTTGCCACCCACAGCGTCTTTGGAATAACTTTTTTTACTCAAATGCATGCACTTCAACTAATATCGTATGTTTTGTGGTCAAAACCCTTCCCGCATGACCGCATGGGGCTGCCATTGAAGAATGTAGTGCTCGTTACAGTATTGCTTGCCCTGCTTTGTTTGTTTTCAAGTTTATCATTTCATCCCTCCTCTCTCTCTGTGGGGGGCACGCCTCCGCTGCCCTCCTGCTGCGGTGTGTCACAATTCCTATCTGTGTCCTTGGGGGAGGAGGCCAATAGTTGCATGTCCATGTGATAGTGGAATTTTCCCTTCTTACTTTTGAATTATTATTTTTAATTTTGCACGTTATTAGATAGATTTTTACTAAATCTGTACGTGCATGTGTATATTGGTTGATGGTATATATATTTGCATGTGTGTAGATGTAGAAGGTTTTCGCATGAATATCTACGGCTTTGTGGGGTCAGGGTTTTCATAGACATGTAGATTTTACATGTGGTTTTATTCTATTACAATGATCATGATCTAACACCCCCACCATACGCCGATTGCGGCGGATTTGCAGGGTATTATGTAGATGTAGAATGGCTATTCATGAGATGAAAACCTATATGATGGAATAATTAGATAGTATAATGTTATCCTTAGGTAAGGAGAGTAACTTACGTATGTTATCTGCTTTCTCATTTTCCGTGAAAATTTGCACTCACACCAAATATGAGGTGGTCAATTATGTTCTAGTAGCACTATTGATTTTTATTCGAGTTGATATGTAATGCCGTGATTTGGCTCTGAAATTTCTGATCTCCTTTAAGCTATGCCTGAATCACTTATATTGCTCTCATTAGGCTTTGAAGGAAAAATACAGGATAGATTATAAAGAAACTCTTAGAAAAAATAATGAAAGTGCATGTCTCTTTTGTGCTAAACAGTCCAATCTGATCACGAGTCAAAAGAGATGGATTTTTTTGCAACTTATTACAAATGGCACAGTTCGGTTGATTTTCAAAGTTTACCTGGCTGATTCAAACACTTTTTGTGAGATGGTGAAAGCTTTGAACTGTAAACGATACCGAAATAACATTTATCTGGCATAATCTTTGTGTCAGACGAAGTTACCGGCAAGGCAAGGAGGGCAAGATAACCCCACATATATTGGGTTATCATATTGAAATAAAATAGTATTTATTTGTTGACCCAGCGATTTAAATTCATCAAGATAATTTGCTGAACACTATGATGCCCCTGAAAAGGGGAAACGGGGTAAAGGAAGGAAAAGAAATCAATGAAAAAGCTTTGTTCATCTCTCTCTCCCTCCTAGATTTCTACCTTCCGAAACTATGTAGGCCTCTTGGAGACATCTGGTTTTGGTACAAAACAATAATAAGTCAGAAATATTTCTTTAGAGTATAATTTATTTTCAACTAGAGTTATTTTAGCATATATCTGCAGAAAAACCAATACAAGAAGGAATTTTCGCATTTTATACGGAAAACATAGCCTAAAACACATTTATATCAAATAGTGGTAGGTATTTTCACAATTAAAAACTTCAGAAAGGGTATCATACGGCAATATATATTGAGCTATGTGCCGATGCTGGATCTAGTATGTAACTACCTGTAATGAATATAACATATATCTAGACAAATAATAATAGCCGACATACCATTAAACCTCTGAGATTTATAATTCTTGTTCAGGCCTCCTTTAGTGTCCAAACAATATTCTTTAATTTTATTGTGCTAAAATAATACACATATTTATTTATGCAATGACTAAACAAATATACTTCTTTTTATAGAGCTAAGACGGTGACATTCAACAGGGTTACGTCACCGTACATATCATGGAATGAACAGCAACACGATCTGGTAAGCGATACGCTCTTATGCCTACAACCATTTCCTTTGGCAAAGTATTATCTTTTTGATGCAATTACCAGTTGTACAAGTATTATCTTCTGATCCATTTGAAGTAAATGAAGATTCATACTGTTCCAGCTTACTTAGGGTATATTTATATGTAATACTTGATTGGTGTAAACCTCACCGAAAGTTCTGTGCCACATGTCAAAGTCCTTTAATGGTCAAGGGACTCTTTAATTGCAATAAACAATTCATATGTAGGCCATATATACCTGTAAGGTTTAGGTGCTTCAAGATTAGGTTTTAGCCTGAACCCAATAGAGATTTTATAGCATAGGGTTGATATAATCGGGTTATTTAATCGTCAGTCGAATCTTCTTGTCGAGCGTGTGCCATTTTGAAGAAAGCTAGAAAACTATGAATTTTGGTAAAATGTTGAATAGGTTCCTTAGATTTCACATATTGATATGTACTGAATGACAAGGAATCTATTATCTATTATATTCCGGAAGAAAAATTCCGCTGAACAAATATAGGAATAGTAAAATTTACCCTGACTGTTCATTTAAAGATGTCCAGCTGAATAAAATTTGCTCTTCATTTCACGGAATGTCATAGCAGAAATAAGCAAAACTACTCTGTAAGCAAGTGGTCGGACTTAAGTACTTAAAAAAAGCTAAACCCTTACGGGCAAACTATAAAGATGCAAAAATTCTGTGTATATCTCGCCCTAGGGGCAGAGATATTATATGTAGGGGCAGAGATATGATATTATGTAGTATTTAACAATAAATATCAAATCTGCTCTGTTAATTAACGAAAATTCTTTGGAATTCCTCTTAGCCTCAATACATTACTTGATTTAAATAAATGGCTAAATTTTAATGGATAGTATATTAAGAGCTACAGTATATTTAAATGCAACTCTATGTCACTTTAGATAGTCTTTCACTAAGTAGGGTATTTCATGGATAATTCCACTATTGCTTACGACATAATACCTTTCCACCACTGTGCTCCTGTGCCCTTATTATATGTGGCTAAAACAGTTCGATCACACCTGAGTGGCTGGTAATGACTCTCACGAGCAACTTACTCTGGGAATAAAAGAAAACGGTCTCCAATTTTCCCAAGATTTTATCTCCTGATCAAGCGCGCTGCCTAAAAAGCTAATATTTGCACAGCTAGTTTTCATGGATTCTAGTGTGTAAGAGCTTCCAATGTATTCCAGGTACATTCCCATCTTCATTAAATACTTAAAGGCAAATACGGCCTTGGGGGAGGGAAGATCTTCTTCGAAATCCCCAAGGAAGGCTACCGTGATGACATTCCCTCTCTGCGGCACCCACGTCCTCGCGGGGGATTCATTCCACCCCCTCCCCTCATACACATGTCCGTCTTCTCCCACATAAAAATTATCCGTGACGAACCAATCCGAATGGCTCCGGGTTAAATTTTTATTTTGCTCGGCCCTAATGACCGCTGTACATTCATCGCGCGAGAAGCAACGGTGTCCAACGTTCAGAACGAAAACGTGATGGATCTGATTCAACCTCGAAGGAGGTGCCCAACTCACCACTTCCAAGTTCCGTCGGGGTATGTATATAGAATCCCCCGTTGGAGAATGGTCCTCGCCGGAAGAATACGGAACGCTGTCAGACCATCGATGCCAAGACTTAATGCCCTCTGACAACATGTCGCTGGGACTTTTGATGTCGTGGAAAATTTGACGAATGGAAACGATTTTGTAATCTGGCACAAGTTTTCCCGAGTTTACACCCAATCCCATTAAGTGGTTAAATTCGTACGTGGCGATCGAGGAAGGGAAAGCCTTCTCAAAACTACCGAGGAACATGACGAAGAGAAAGTTGCGATCATTTTCCTTTATATTCAACTGAGACGCACCTTCCCATCCCCTGCCCTCATATATCCAGCCATTTTCTCCGATATAAAAATTACTTGATATTTTATTGATGGTTTCTACGTTGAGACCATAGCGATTTATCATCTGGTTTCTGCATGAATTTTCCGTGAAGCAACGATTTCCCACGCTTCCGACAACCACGTATTTGATAGGATGCGTCAGGTTGGGATAATGTGAAGGGTGTGAGATAGCCCAGCGATCTAGGGGAACTATCAAATTTATATCTAGAGAGTTGTTCGACCATGATTTCATTTCCTTTAAAATGCTATCGAGTCTATTGGGTGGAGTAGCCACACCAGAGTGGGTTTGGCGGAGTGTGATTAACTTATGACTCCGCAATAGCTTCCTGGAATCAATTCCAGTTTCCAGGAGGGTATTGAATGCGGCTAATGCCAGCCACGTGGGTGCGTCTTTTTCAAAGGATCCCATGAACCTAACCATAATAAAAGATACACCAGGGAACAACGAATGCCATTGTGCAGTCTTTGTCCATCCACGTCCTTCGTATATACTTCCATCCTCACCGATGTAGAAATTGTCTGGAAGACCCCTGTAAATGCTATTATATTTCTCTTCTTCTCGCTTTATCCACGCCGTGCATTCACGGCGCGTAAAGCATCTGTCGTCGCCGTCGTACACGATCACGTACTCGACGGGGACTTCGATACGGTCACCTTCCCGGTAAGGAAAGCTGGGCCGCCAATGCGACGCACTGATGAACGGCAAAGTATGCGGTTCGCCAGGATCTTTTTTGTTGATGGAACTACCGTTTCCCAAACGAGGGCTCCAACTCGTCGCGAGTCGGTATAGAGTTTCCCCCGTGAGACTTTCATCGCCGTACACTTGACGCAAAGAGAATAGCTCGTATCCTGGCGATATCCTCCCCAACCACACTCCGGTGTAGACCAGGAGCTTGAGAGAGTTGATGGCTTCTTCAGAGGATCCAATAAGTTTGACGCTCAGGAGACCGCTCTTAATTCCAGGCAGTTCCCAGTGTGGGGCCACGTCCCAGCCTCGGCCCTCATAAACCTCACCTTCTTCCCCTATGTAAAAATTATGGAGGAGGTCTCCATACTGCGCGTTCTGCTCCTGCTGCGCCCTCTTCATCCATGAAGTGCACTTTGATCGATCGAAGCACCCCTCCCCCCCATCACTAGCCATAATATAATTGACCGGCTGAGATCTCGGGATTAACTCCTTCAGCGGTTCAGAAGCATTCCACTGACTTCTGAAAACAAACGTGAGGCGTCTTGGAATTGTGTAATCCCACAGGGACGAGATGAAAGTGGCGTTTACCCAGTTACACCAGCCGAGGAGGTGTTCGTCCAATTTTTCTCCCAGGTTGGTGCCGTTATTGTATATCTCCCGTATGGACGTTATTTTATGTTTTCTGGAGACTTTTCCAAGCCACACGCCTATCTGAAGTGTTGATCGAAAGGCCTCCATGACTCTTGGTGGTGGAATGGTTTTCGTGTAGTCGCCCAAGAACTGTACAGTGATCGCCTTACGTCTCAATCCTTTCAACTCCCAGTACGGCGCTATGTCCCAACCCCTACCCTCGTACACGTATCCATCTCCACCGACATAGAAATTGTCTACTATTTCACAGGCTTTGTGATGTGTTCGCTTTCTCATTGATTGGATGAATTTCACGCACTCCTTTTCGTAGGAACAGCTTTCCTTCGAGTTTCTTACGATGACGTATTCAACCGGTATTTCAGTTGATAAAGTTTTCTCATCAGGGTTCCAGTCGTCATGGTACTTGAGCGGAATCGTCTTTTCCTTTCCTGTAGAGATGAAATAACGTCGGTAAAGCACCCAAATCATAGCTACAAAAAATAGTTTTTCAAATAATATATTTAATTCGTGTACTTCTGTTTCAAGTGATAATTTAATGGTTTCAAATGACTTAAAATACCTACTATGTGTTCGGCGTATAAAATACAGTTTTAGAAAATATTTAATGGATGAATGAACCCATTTTATTCAAAGATCTAAAACATATTGATTATAAAAATTTCATATTAGGGAGGAAAAATAAATTAACCACTTATCACAATTAGAATTGTTTTCTCATCATTGGAATCAACAACACCTGGTGGCAATGCTAACGCATTGAAACCCTGGGAATGTGTTCCTTAAAATGTAGTCTGTGGAAGTTTCAAGCGATAAATGAATTCATTTAAAATACCCTAACTCTTCTTAGAAGAGTGTTTTGTTGTTATAACTTTAATAGTATTATTTACTGTTGCAAAGGTGCAAATATTATTAGCTAAGGAAACCCATAAAACAGATTAAATATATACATCACCACTGGTATATTCTGTCAAGTTAGACTTCAGTAAATTAGCTTACTACTTTGACTTAGACCTTTACAAACCTCTGTAAATTCCTTATTTTAATGATATATTTAAATCATGAGCAATTCTAACATATTTTTATAGTAAAATATTTACGTAAAGTAAAATTATGTTTTAGCAATTAAAACAATAATATTATAAGTATAAATTTTATTAAAGTAGCTGTATAGAAAGACACTATATACCTCGATTCAGAGAACTTAATTGACCAAATTTGTATAATTTAGTTGCTTGTTCACATTTTGGTTTGCGAGGTAAAAAAAGGTCGATTCCCACATGCAGTTATTCAGTAACTTTCCTGAGGCCTCAGTCTTTCAAAAATATCTACGAATTACTTACGTTCGTAGCAGTTCTTATCATTGTCCATAGTTGTCCTTACTTTCTCGTGTGCCATACCATACAGCTTGTAATCTGAAGTAGAAAAATTCTATTACTTTATGGTTAATTATCAGCAAATCGCTAATATTTGATCTTGGCGCAATTTTCATATTATTTTATTATTTATGCATTATTAATTTGAATAATATCTCCTTCATTATGCATATTTAATTCTTGACCATATCATTTTCGTTGAAATAGTTCATTAATTAATATTTGTTTTGCTTCAAAAATTATTTTATTTTTTTCTCTTCATATTCCTACTCTAACGTGTATACTTTTCTAATAAAGGCACAGAACTCGATTAAAATTCAAACAAAAGGAGATCGTTTTAGTTCAGAATTATCTTTGACGAGGTTCATCCAAAACGTACCTCATCGAGTTGAATAGCAGTACCAATACTAAGACTACTTAGCCGGTGCTATTCACATTGCAAAATACCATGGTTTTTTCGCCTTGGATGAGTAAACTGCTTGAGTATGGGTATTACCTTTCTCTCTTGTCATTAGTTGGGTAGGAAATGCATCGATAGCCGCATCCTCTTGTAGAATATCCTCTTCGCAGTGACATGACTGCATTAGGATGATTAGGAGAAACCCTATGCTACCCGTCTTCATGGTAGAAAAGTACATGAACCTCAGGTAGACGGTGAAAATTCTAAATTGGAGAGAAAAATGTTACTTTTAGTCGTTCTAATGAGAGAAAATAGCGACCTGAGTCAGATTTTAAAGAATTTAAAACGAAGAGATTCCCAGCGTCGCCGATAAGGTTTACTCCCATCTCCTTTAGGCCAACAGTCAACTAATGTCAGCTGTAAATGAGCCCACAGTTAATGTGATATTGCCCATGTCCTTCAAAATTGTAAAACAAAGGGCCATTGAAAAAACTGGCGCAGCTGAGAATATAACTTCTAACTTTGAGGAAAAATGTCGATATTCATAGCATCGCTTTCTCTTGGGTTTATTTTCAGATTTTTTAAAGGATCTATAACCGTTATATTTATTAAGAGAGACAAGCGGCCAAAATTACTTCATAACAAATAAACTCTTGTGAGTTTCTCACGTTAATCAAAAAATCAAGTGCCCGTCAAGGTGGGAGAGACTTGATTGAATCCAATCCGAGTGCAGCCTACCGACAAGAAAAGAACAAGCGACTGACTCAATTTTAATGGGCGTTTGTTGGAGCTTATACAGCAGTGAAATATTTAATAAAATTTGACTCTAGTTATTTAATTGCAATGCGAATACATTCCCAATAATCTATGCAAAATTCGAAAAACACTTTTTTTTAAGTTCCATTGAATTTTATTCATGACGACCAGTTTCGTCGAAAAGCCGACTTTATCATAATTTACAGCATTATCAGACCCCATGATTCACTATGAAACCAGTTTTTTAAATAAAGTCGTCAGAACTTAAAAAGTTAAGCTTAGATTATTATTAGATTATTTAATTGATTTTTAAATGTCATCATGAAGTTCCATAACGTCAGCCGAGTACTAGAAAATTCAATGTATTCAAAGTATAAACTAAGGATATCTATCAGCAGTACTTGTTAGTAACAACTATCTGGAGATAATTTATATCTGTCATTTTATTAATATGGGTTTTTATATGAAGGCTCATTAATGTGACCAATTTGCAAGCGAAAGACTCCTTTTAAATGCAGCAGTAAAACATATTAAGTGTGATCAACAGTCGTGAACAATAAGCGATGGCTTTGTTTGGGCAGAGGCCCTTAGAATGAGATTTAGAATGTTTCAATTGAGGACAGTAGCGTACTGGAATATGTGGCGCAGCAGATGTCGCAAAGTTAATGACAGGTCAAGGAAATATCTGAAGAGGATGTTAGTGGGATACGATAACAACATCCAAATTGTAAAGAAAATAATCCGAGAGGGCAAAATCTGGCGAATAGAGTGCATGAGGTAGCAATTAAAACTTCAATTCATGGTTTTGGCCATTGCAATATCGTATTTTTGAGCTGGTACATTATCTTGATGAAACAACACTTTCTTCTTAGCCAAATGTGGCCGCTTTTGCTTACTTTATTCCCTCAAATGTTGCAATAAGTTCGTATAATACTTGCCGTTGATGGTTTTACCTTTTTCAAGATAGTCGATGAAAATTCTCCCTCGCGCATCCCAAAAAACCGACTTCAGGACCTTGCCTGCAGATGAAACGGTCTTCGCCTTCTTCGGAGCTAGTTCTCCCTTTTCAATCCATTGCTTTTATTATTCTCTTGTCTCGGGTGTGAAGTAATGGACCCATGTTTCATCCATGATTATGAAATGGCGTAAAAATTCCACTTTGTTGCTGTGACACTTTGCGAAATACTCAATTGAAACATCTTCACGGCACTGGTTTTGCTCGAGTGTGAGCAAACGTGGCACCCATATTGCTTACTGCTTTCTCATGTCCAAATTTTCAGTTAATATGCGATTTACCACCCTTTTTGAATTGCCTACTATGTCTGATAGCTCGCACACTTTCAGTTGACGATCTTCCAGTATCACTTTGTGGATTTTCTTCACCTTTTCTGAAGTCGTCACCACATTTGGTTGACCAATACCGTGCTCGTCTTGACAGCTCGTACGGCCTCGTTTAAACTCTGCTACCCAATATTTTGCTGTTGCAAAATATTGATGATTTAAATTAAATAGCTAAATAATCAAATGTTTGATTACCAAGTGAATGACAGAAAACCCTTTGAAGTCACCAAAATAATATGGAAATGATCACTAATTGGTCACATATTGAGGTTAAACAGCCAGTTGAAGACTGATTTTGGAGGGGCTTTGGAAGGAAGACATTTAAGAAAGGTGAAGAACGAACCACATGAAACATATTATGGAAGACAAGGGGTCCAGTGTAATGAAACGATTTTACGAGGATAAGATAGCTAAGCGAGATGGTACAAGTCACCCACTTGATTACTAATGATGGCGATAGTGATGAAATTTCACTCAACAACATCTCATTACAAATAAATTTAAATAAAGTTTATTCATGGCATTTGAAACCGTCGAAATAAATAAATAATAATTGACTGTAACGTTGTTTATATACCGTAAAAAAAGAAGGAAACAAAGAGAAGGAAATTTCCCCAATAAAACAACTGAAAGTACATGGAAATATTCCGAACTGTATTTCAATTTGTGGACGTTTGTTTCAACCTCATATTTAATGGAGACAAATCCAAGAACAATAGGATATAATTCTAAACTTTCGTGAGAGTTATCTCCGGGCTAGTACAAAAACCAATACATCAGCTCCCTCTTCCCTAGGTTCTACACTTGACTTTCAACCCAGGGTGATTTAAATGGAGTAATACGAAAAAGTGTTGTTTTTATTATTTCCATTTCTCAGTATAAATTATTCTACTATAAATTTTAAATATGGATGACTGTTTCCTCACGGGAACTTAAGGTATCATGGGTTTTTTCGGGCTGAAATGGCGGCTTGTTTCGTAGGTCTTTATGGTATCTGCTAGCAGAGACCTTTTCACCCAATGAGGCTGTTTCAAATGAAACCATTAAATATTTTTTCTAGGGCACTGAATTATTAAAGAGCTTCTTAAAAATTATTGAAGAGTATTTTGGGGCTTCTGAAATCAAGCTAAGGGCTTAACTGATGCCAATTCAATACAATATTCCCAATACAATGCTGGTTAGACGTAAAGCCGCTTTTCAAATATCATTTACGTAACCTACAATGAAATTATACAAATTTTGGGTTCAAAACATTATCACATAGCCGGTTTTTGGTAAAATAAGAATTTTCATAATTTATTTTAATCTAAATCTTTTCTTTTAAATAGGATTACTCCATGTTCATAACGACTTCTTCCCATTGTCCCAGATATTTTCATCTTTGTTGCCCTCTTAGTTTGATAAGTCGATTTTTAAACTTTTCCTGTTACTTCTGCAAGAGGACGAATTTATTAATCGGGATATTTCTCCGCTCAATTTTTGGATGGAATAAATTACATCTTTCATAATTTAGGACGTTGACAACAAATAGACTAAGCGTTTTGAAATATCAGGTAACCATTACCAGCACTAGAAAAATCAACCATACGAATAATTTTACGAAATATTGTTTTTGCAAACGTAAATCTAGCCATTGCATAAATAAAATATTCTTTCATTTTTGTTTCTTTGAGTTTAATCGTTTCTCTCGAACTAGGTACTCGTGTACGAAGGACCCACCTACGTTATGTGATTGATAAAAATCAAATAATAATTTTAATGGGCGTTATCTAATTTCATG